>NC_091983.1:119734421-119965276 GCF_044704955.1 Pristiophorus japonicus | reverse complement strand
AGAGAGGGGGTGGGGGTGGGGGGAGAGAGCGGGGAGGGAAGAGAGAGGGGGGAGGGGGAGGGGTGAGGTCAGATCGGATCCAGTCCGGGAGTCGGGTTGGGGAACAGGAGCGCGGGTCGGGTCAGTCGGGGGGGGGAAAGCGGGTGTCTGGTCGGGGGGGGGGAGCGGGTGTCGGGTCTGGTCGGCGGAGGTCGGGTCTGGTCGGTGATGGGGGGAGCGGGGGTGTCGGGTCGGGTCTGGTCGGTGGAGGGGGGGGGAAAGCGGGTGTCGGGTCGGGTCTGGTCGGCGGGGGGGGGAGCGGGGGTCGTGTCTGGTCGGTGGAGGGGGGAGCGGGGGTGTCGGGTCGGGTCTGGTCGGTGGAGGGGGGGGGGTGGGAAAGCGGGTGTCTGGTCGGGGGTGGGGGTGTTGGGTCTGGGCGGGGAGCAGGAGCTGGCCGTGGGAGAAGCCTTATTCACGCAGCCCCAGTGAGGCCATTCAGCCAGGGCTAGGGGCTGCGTGCTTCGGGCCCCTCCCACACAGTTCGGCGCCTGGAGCTACTGCACTTGCGTGCCGACTGTCGCGCACATGTGCAGAGGTCCCAGCACTGTTTTCAGCGCCGGGACCTGGCTCCGCCCCCCCCCCACAGCTCGTGCTGGCTGCGCCGAGGGCCAGAGGGACCTGTAAGTAGGTGGAGAATACCGAGGATTTTTTTAGGCGCCGTTTTAGGCGTGAAAAACGGGCGCCCAGCTCGGAGGGGCGCCCGTTTTTTTTCTTGTGGAAACTTGGGCCCTATGTTTCATCTGGGTACGTGTAACATATATTTTCTTAATTTTTTGTTATTATTCAAAATGTATTGATCAATACTTTTAGCTTGAACACATGATGTTTGCTTGATGATTTGATGATCTTCTACCATATGGCCAGGAGTGATGATTACATTGTTCAGCTCCATTCACAGCTCTGCTGATAATGAAGTAGCCAATGCCAGTCTACAGCAGAACCTGTTGAGTGGTAGTTAACATTTGGATAGCCACTGACCTTGGTACTGAGTGATTCTGCAGCCCAAGTATGGCCATGTGACTCAAATCCTGACCTGATTCAGAAGACAAAATGACTGGAAGCAGGGGCTGTAACAATATTCTTATATTTCCACAGCCATTCTCGAAACCAGATGTTTTAGTGATGTAGATGCTGATATTGACCTCAGCACACTCCCTGAAGAAGAAAAAGAAGAACTTGGTGCGGAATTGGCCAAGGTAATCTGTGATTTATGTTTGTTGATGTATATCTTTATTACATTGAGTCATTTGCTTTGAGTAAACTATTCATATAAATCAACTTTTAGTGCATTCCAACAAAACTACAAGTAACACACACAATAATCACTTAGTTATGGAGAGTAACCCACCATGAAACAAGGTGTGGAAAATATCCAAAAGCTTTTGTATGACCACGCCTTTTCTTCCTGCTCTCTGTCTTCACAGGAATCTTTGATTGTTGGACTACATTGTGAAAAACAACAGAACACAAAGTAATCACCTTAAATTCAATTGAAAGTAATTCACTTTAAAACAAAATTGATTTAAAACATAACTTTGCAGACTTTCCCGATGGCTTTGTGCGTTTATTTTGTCATTAGCTGAACCACACAGATCCGGAGGGTCTTCGGTTCGATCCCTAGTTTGTGTTTAGTTCCTTCAAATTCATTGGGCTGATCCTAAAAGCAACATCAGGAGAGGGGTTGTTTTCTGACGATCCCACGGTGCTCTGCTCCATTCACAATTCTTCCGACAATGAAGGAGCCCATACCAACCTACAGCAGGACCTGGATAATATTTCGGCTAGGGCTGACAAATGACAGGTAACATTTGCATCACATAATTGCGAAATAATGACCATCTCAAGCGACAGAAAGCTCAGCCATCTTGTGCTAACCTTCAACAGCACTACTATCTCCAAATCTTATACCACCATCATCTTGAGGGTCACCATTGACCAGAAACTTAACTGAGCCAATCATATTAACACCGTGGATGTGTAGAGTACTCTGCGACAAGTGGTTCACCACTTGACACCTCAAAGCCTCCCTACCATCTACAAGTCAGGGGTGTTGATGGAATGCTCACCACTTGCCTGGATGGGTGCAGCTGCAACCACACCTAAGAAGCTTGGCATTATCCAGGACACAGCAGTTCACTTAATTGGTGTCCCTGTTTTGGACTTGAATTACATTCCCTCCATCACTGGCACACTGGGACTGCAGAATGTATGATCTTGCAGGTGTACTGCAGCAACTCAACCAGGTTACTTTGCAGCATCTTCATCCCCTGTAGCTGCTACCACTGACCACAAGAGCAGTAATGTCATGAGAACATCATCACCTCTGTGTACCCCTCCACCCCCCAAGTCATACAGCAACCTGATTTGGACATATATCATTGTTCCTTCATCATCACTGGGTCAGTGTACTGGAATTCGCTATCTAACACCATTGTGGGAACAACATCACAATGATTGCAATGGTTCAAAGAGAAACCCACCATAATCTGCTCAGTGCAACTAGTGATGGGTAATAAATGCAGCCTTTCCAGTGCCACCCACATCCTGAGAACAATTTTTTAAAATCTGTGTTGCGATTATGGCATTTTTGATGATTTTCTATTGTCTATAATATAGCATAATGATCAATGGATTGTTTTAGCAAGAGCAATATTGGGGCTTTGTGAAAGGCATAGTTTGTGCTTCTGAGGCCACAATATTTGATCTAAACAGTCAGCATGTCACTATCCTGCAATATGCAGAAACATTACAGGGAGGTCTTTATGGATCTTTGCACCACTTCATTGGCTTTTATAGATGATGCAAGCTCAAGCTTATTGGATGTGGGGAGGTAAGATCTGGACAAATGACCACAGCTAAGGACACAGAAAGAGCCCTCTGTGTAGCTGTGGTGCATTTGAGGACTCTGTACATCTACTGAAAGACCAGCATGATATGAACAGCCAATCAGGAGACCTTCCCAAATTCCACAATGCTGACCCCAAAGGTACTGAATGGCTAAAGTATGTATCGTGCCAACCCAAGCTCCTTGACACTTTTGACTTATTGTGGCCTCCTGCAACATTTGCCAATAATTTTCATTCAGGAGCGTGGAATGATTCTCTCCAGAGATTAGAGGGCATGGCCAAAGAGATAATTCTGCAGCAGGATCAGCACATTTCATAGCGGCAAAGTCTTTAGACCTTGACCACTCTAAATTATCATACTGGCACTTTCTGTGTTTCCAATTTCTTCTACTCCACAAATTTATCATCTCAGCCAAGCTGCAATGAAGAAGCACTGAGCAGAGGCCCATACCTATTGTGAAAAATGTTGTTAGCATGACCTAATTTATTGAAAATTTGTTGTTGATTAGGTGAGGAGGGAAAATAGGGGACAATTGTTGCTGGATCTGGGTTACATGTGCATAACTGATGTGGCTAGCTGATGTGAAGCATGGGAGAGGGTTGTCTTCCCAGCCACAGGAATTGCATAGTCTGGCAAGAATTGAGGAAAAAGTGATTTTTTTTTATAAAGTAAAAATTGTAACCTAAACTTTCTCTAGGGTGTACAATTATGTTTGTGCAGTTAGAATTTATGGATTTGCAAACTGAGTGCACTCAGTACTGCTATAATTTTATGTAGTGGGAATAAAATGCGACAAAATGTCCATTGGGCTAGATGGCAACTACTACTTTTGATTGTAGTATAAACTACTGAGATGTCTATTAGAATGTGTACATCAAGAATTAATGCTTTTTTAATATCAGCTGGAAGATGAAATCGCTACATTGCGACAAGTTCTGATTGCCAAGGAGAAGCATCTAGCTGAAATAAAGCAGAAGATGGGTATCACCCCTCTGAATGAAATAAAACACAACTTCAGCAAAAGCTGGCACGATATGCAGACTTCTGTGATGTAAGTTTTTGAGTGAAGAAGTTTGTTGCAATTTGACTGAACCTATTGTACTTTATTTTCTGCTGCTGTATGCAGAAATGCTTTGCTGTGATTCATCCAAATGTTTATTTGCTTAATACAAAATTTACTGTCTGATGGTCATTAATGGTATAAGTGCACTGCATTTGATCCTGAACTATACAGACCAAAAGTTGGAAACTGCACATGTAGACATTAGGGGCTCAATTTTCCCCAATGATTCGCGTTTTTTTGGAACAGGCTGCTTTTTCTGGCCTAACTTAAAAATCCACAGTTTCCCCAATCAATTTGCACCAGCGTAGCTCATTTAGTTACAATTTTTTTAGGTAAGTTTTTTTTTTCATCCAAGGAGGGCGTAACCAGCCACCTACGCCAATTCTGGACATTTAGTGAACTTTGGCCAGCTGATAGTTACTCCATTTCTGCTTAAGCCAGCGTATGTGGCCTCTCCAGAAAACCCTTGTGGGGAGTTAAAGAAATCGGCGCAGGTAAGTAAATCGGAGGTCATTCAGCCTGGGTTAGGGGCGGGAAGTGGAGCGGACTGGGAAGGCACTCGGGGCTAGGAGAGGGTTGGTGGGGGAGGGAGCGGATGGACCAGCGAGCCCTTCGGCCAGAGAAGTTGTTGTGCAGTAATTAAGACTTACCACACCGTTAAAAGGATACCTAAGACTGTAATAGACAAACTCTTAACATTTTGAGTTTAGTCCGCATCTACAACGTTAATACAGGAACTTCACAATGTTCATTACAGTTCAGTAGATGAGATGCCATTTTTGGGATGCCTCTGGCCTGAGTGCCTTCCGCTCCGCTCCCCGCCCCTAGCCCAGGCCAAAGGGCTTGCCGGTCAGTCGACTCCCTCCCCCGCCGATCCTCTCCTGGCCCCGAGTGAGTGCCTTCCCGGTCTGTTCCCCGCCCCTAGCCCAGGCCGAATGGCCTCCGATTTACTTGCCAGGGCTAGGGGTGGGGAGTGGGACCGGACCAGGAAGGCACTCGGGGCCAGAGTCCATGGGGGAGGGAGCACTTCTCTGTAAATCCTGTAGACTAGAAATTAAAAAATGCGCACTTACCTTCAGCTGCTGTGCCCGCTTCAGATCCTGGTCCCAGTCTGAAGGCCTCTCGATTGACAACTCGGAGCTGTACTGCGCATGCACGCCCATTGCAGCGACATCAAAAACATTATTTTTTTTTTCCGTGCACGCGTAAAAGACCCAACTGCATTTTTCGGCAGACAGCAGGCTCCATCGTCCGAGGCGACTGGCCATGCTGCGCGGCTCCAGATTGCAGTATAAAGATCGGGGAAAGTTTGGACATGTTTTTCTGGCGCAATTCTGGACCTAAAAACTCAGCGTAACTGGCAATACGGCAGAAAACGGGCTTGGGCAAAATTGAGCCCCGGGTGAGGATAGAATTGGGTTTAACCACAGTTGAATTTTTTGCAGACGCTCATTATCTATTCTCTGTGGATGCTGGCAACCCATCTAGGCAAAGTACCAATGAGTTGCCAGCACCCACAGAGCTTTATATCAGAATCAGAATGGGGAAATCTATGTATTAAATTGTTTATTTAAAAGGCAGTAGCTTGTTAAGCTCGTAATATTCATAGGAAATATGTTTTTGACATTTAGAGAATCTGGAAGAGCTGATGGCAAATAAATGTAGTCCATATTAAACTCCAGCCTACTTTTCTATACTGCTTTCATTTTGCCAAATGTAAGTAGATAGAAACAAAACCGTAGAACTTTAACAAAAGAGCTGCATTTTTGAAGTCTACTCCAACTAAATAAATGTCACATACTGCAATTTAGTTTTGCCTGCTTTGCTCTTCTGTGCCATGAAACGAGATCTGTTTCACCTTAATGTTTTATTCAAAATGATCACAAGAATAATAATACAGTAGAATAGTAAGGGTTAGAATGTTATCAAATTAGCAACTGGATACAAAATTAGCACTGTAGTCCTCACTTCCCTTTTGGGGATATGAAGTCTGAAATAAGCCAAGTCCATAATACATGCATTACCTAGAATTTCAATTAAGAAATTTTAAACATTGATTGGTCACAATTATAAGTTTCATGAAATGAATAAGATGATAGCAATGTTTAAAATTAGAACGTTTTGAATGTAATCACAACTTGAATAGTTATGTTGAGATACTGTGATGAAATGCTAGTCTTTGGGTATGAGTTGAGAACTGACTCTACTGTTAGCAAGCCACAACTCCATGGCAATAGGTCCAGTGCGAACAGTCAGTCTTCATCCTTGTTTAATACTCAAGTTTCGTTTGCATCCCAATATTAACTTATATTTTGCAGTATTATACTATAAAAATGAATAATTTGGAGAATACTTCCAAATTGATCTTAACAAATTGATTTTGACAAATGGTGACTGGTGCAGTAGGTCATTGGACAAAGTTTGTTGTACTGAGGAGGAGTAGGACACGGATGATTGTTCTCTTCCCTTTCTCTCATTCTGGTATTGTGATCGTAACCAGGAGGAGTGGTGCAGAGCTGAGACACTTTGGCACAGGAATGAAGGAAAATCAGAAGGTTTGACCAGTTGTGTACCTCCTAATGACCTGCCACAGATCACCACTGACATTGCCTGATAGTAGGCTGACTATCCCCCAATGAATGTGTCTGGTATGGTAGACTCTAAATAAGGTGTGGATAGGAACTTTTGTCTTGAAAGGGAAAATACTGCAATTTTGTTTGAAGCCTGGTAATGGAATTGGCTAGTTCATCTGAAAATACTACTTCTGTTGATTTATTGAATTATTAAACATTAAGGTCAATTTTAGAAACGGTGATCAGATTAATCTTAAATGCAGCATGTGGCCAGTTTTATTTTATTACAGCAGAATGCACTCTGCAAAATGGTTGTGTAGCTTTCTTGCAACCGCAAAAAGTTTAAGTAAAAGTGCACCAGATGCAATGCCTGATGTGGGCTATGACCCAGAAGGTAATGGCATGGAATTTGTAGTCCTGATGATGGCGAACTGGCAGCGTTTGCCATCATTTCACCTTTGAAACTGACAATTTCAGGTTTTGGCACATGCGCAGCCAAATGCAGAAATCCTGAAGTTGCAGTCTGTCATTCCCTGCTCCTCCATAGTCTGCGCTGTGCACCCCTCAACCCCCAGAGCCAGCATTCAGTGTAATCTGTCAAATCATGGAAACGGACGAGAACTGCAGCTCTTCTGCAGTAATATATCACTGTTAAATATCCTATTAAAAGTTAGATAGGCCTAAAACTGGGGTTTTAAACGAAGGTTATGACCCTGTTAATTTTGTGCAGTGTCAAATTTATCCATTTTAATAAAAATTAAAAATGTTAAGAAACATTAAAGAACATTTTTTAAATAATTTTTCCATCATTATTTCAAGTTTGCCTTTTCCCCATGTGAGAGCCCCAATCTTTGTTTTGCTCTTTCTAACATTTTAAAAAAGTTAGAATCAAAGAAACTTACCCTCTTCCTGGTTTGCTGTTTGTGAGAATTCTGCATTTTAATTGGCTGCGTAGAAAGCTTGTTGACATCACAGCAGCTCTTCACTGGGAATTCCCATTAACTTGCGTTGATTTCAATTTCGCGTCAGAAAAGCTGAACTTCTCACCACAGAGATCGCAAGATCTTTGGGAGGCTTACTTCGGGGCCATCAGCAAAAACGCCTTTGTTTCGCTGCTGCCCACAAATTATGGGCCAATGAGATTTTGGCATACTCTTTGAAGAAAATTTGCTGATTCTGTAATTGCACTGTGTAGCTCTATTTTTAGATTCCTAGTATCTGCTTTTCACATCATTAATGATTGTTGCATATTTTGGGTTTGCCATAGATATTCTTCTCCAAGGTTCAGTGGTGTTGGTTGCTCCCATAAGCAGATCCTGCATTCCTTGTATTCAGGAGTTTGCCCATAATGCCCAATATCTAGACATTGATAACCTGGGGGTATAATAACCCTTGTTTCATGAACTGGATAATGTGAACTTTGCATGTACTTCTCTAATCTTCTGGAAAGCAGGATTTAGTGAGATGAGGTCAGATTCAAATAGTTAAGGTGGTTTATTTTAGTCAGTAAGTGAACATACCGAGCAACAGTTCTAGCAGTACTCGCCTTACTTCAAATTAACCTCAGTCCCTCCCTGTAAATAATAAAAGTGCACCATTCTGTCCCATTAGTGGGCAAAATAACATTTGCTTTTGGACAACCGTATTGCTGATTCAGACCAAGGCTTGCTCTTAAGGTAGACTGCCCTAGGCCTTACCTGCCTTTCTCTGCAGACATGGAAAGATTACACATTCCAATCTCTAGAATGCATTTTTTTCTGAAATGTTTTGTAACGAATCTCTGTTGACTGAGGCCATCTGGATAGATGCTTCATCTGACTTCTGATCTGAATCTTCATGTGGCTGTCTTGTCGTGGACTATATACAGCAGACATCTCAAAACGTTGGAGAAGTACCACCAATGCTGCCTCTGCAAGATCCTGTAAATCCATTGGGAGGACAGACACACCAACGTCAGTGTTTTCGCTCAGGCCAACATCCCCAGCATCGAAACACTGATCATGCTTGATCAGCTCCGTTGGGCAGGCCACATAGTCTACATGCCCGACACGAGACTCCCAAAGCAAGCGCTGTACTCGGAGCTTCGTCACGGCAAGTGAGCCCCAGGTGGGCAGAGGAAATGCTTCAAGGACACGCTCAAAACCTCCTTGATAAAGTACAACATCCCCACCGGCACGTGGGAATCCCTGGCCCAAGACTGCCCAAAGTGGAGGAAGAGCATCTGGGAAGGCACTGAGCACCTCGAGTCTCATCGCCGAGACCATGCAGAAACCAAGCGCAGACAACGGAAGGAGCATGCGGCGAACCGGACTTCCCACCTCCCCCCCCCCCCCCCCCCCCCCCTTCCTTCAACCAATGTCTGTCCCACCTGTGACAGTGACTGTAGATCCCGCATTGGGCTCTTCAGCCACCTGAGAACTCACTTTTAGAATGGAAGCAAGTCATCCTCAAGACCCCTGGAAAGAAAATTTTAACTTAAAACCACATTTTAATATCAATTATACCAAGCCCCTCTTCAATGGTAAAATGTTGAAAATCCCAAAGCGCGACAATGATCAAATGGAATACCAAATTGCGGTTTACATTTCTTTCAATTCTGAAACTCTGAACTTTCTGGTTTAGCAATCCTATTTATAAATTGAACTTAACATTTTTCTGGGTGCTCACACAATGGATGAATAGCTGTCATTATTTTTTTTAAATAGTAAGTTAGCTGATACAGCAATATTCAGTCAGACCTTGTGTTCACCCACAATGCAGTATGACAGGCTTCTCCGTGTGCAGATCGTTGTTGCCATGGAGAGAAATCTGCATGTGATTGTGAGCGAGCTTATTAAAGTCAGTAAACTTGAGATGTACGTGCACTGACCCAGAGAAGGGCTGGTAGATCAAGTATAATAACTGTCAGACTGCTGATGCCTAAATAAGTTTGTGATTAGCTTACTGCTATGCTCTGGGTGCTTGTTTGATCTCATTAAAATGTTTAAATTGGTGAGGTTTTTTTCCTCTACCTTTTTACTGCACAATTGTTTTTTTTTAATGCATTTTTTAAGACATAATTATCCATAAAATAGGCTTATAAATAACAAAACTGTGTGTGAACTATAACAGTACATGACTGTAACCAAGTCATTGGACTTGGAATAAGTTTCGGACTTATGCAGAGTGCAGATTCACTGCAAACATTTAGAAGGGAGCTGGACGAGTTACTGAAGGAGACTGATACTGCTGCGTACAAAAGATAGGTTGGGATGTTGGGTGATGTATTTCGTGGTCGCTGTTATGTCATGGAACTTGTTTTGGATCTGCCTTCGAGGGGCAGCGACAGATTTCCCAGAATTATTTTTTCTATGAATTGGCCATGGCTTTTCTTAAACTTTTTTTTTGACTCTGTCACGAGATTGCACCGGCTGGCTGGGGATGGGTGGGCAGCATTGAGGGTCATGTTACTTAGGTGCAACATGACTGAATGGGATAGACCAGCTGGTCCTTTTCTGTCTTTTTTCATGTGTTCTTGTGTAACATTCAAAGCTATACCCTTCGTTAAAATATAGTTCTATAGCAGACTAAGCTCTCCTCTCCTTTAGTAGCTACTCTTTCATGTCTAAATTGTTTGTTACTTTCCACAGCTACAAAAAAACACAGGAGACTCTTAATAACACAGGACAGAAGGCATCAGCAGCTTTAACTAATGTAAGCTCGACGCTTAGCAAGAAACTAGGAGAGATGAAGTAAGTAAAAGTAAATGCAATTCTGACGCAATTTTGAATACAAAATGTTTCTTGTACAGTACTTTCATGTAACACATACACTAGACTCTTCATTCTATATACCTGTACTACAACCTTCAATGTTAAGTGATTAGTACAGAACCCATGTAAAAAAAAAACTCAATAATATGCTTTTTTGTATAGCTTCCAAAAGTAGCTTTATAATAACATCTGTGGTATCTGAAAATATATTGACCTCTTCATGTTTACAAATGTATTGTTCTAATGACTGCATTATTTAGTGTATTATCTGTGCTGTTTTATATCTACAACTGACCAACTATTTTGCTGTAGCTTGTATTACTTCAGTCTTCTCCTCCCAAACAGGTGAGATTAAAATAGTTTTTATATTTTGATTTATCTTTTAAGATATCAATGTGGAAAAGCATGTTTGACACAAAATTCCACATTCTCATTCTGGTTAATGAGTTAGTGCATATACAAAGGGTTGACTACAATTTATCCATAGTGACCATCTTCTTAACTAAGAATGACAGAATCCTTCCTGACATTTCTTACTAATCTATTTTACTTTCTGTATGGCAATCTAGCGTACAGAATCATGTAACCCAAGTTCTATCTAAGTGTTGTTTTCATCCACCATTTTGTAATGAGCCATATTTATTTCACTTACTGATACTGTAGTAGTCCAGTCGAGTGATGCACATTGTGCACCTGGGAAATACGAGATGTGGAAATGATATATGGGGAATGTTGACCAGGATAACAATGTTTTCTTTTTAGTAATTCACTCTGCCAATTTTCTTCCCTCCTTCCTCCTAAAGGTATGGACTGAAGTGCAATTGCACAGATGCCAGACACCTTTGAGTAGCTCATCCTTGTATCCATGATTCACGTGATCTCTGATAGTGAAGGTGGGGAAAGGGGCAGCATCACAACTGAACCTAATTTTGACCTCACCTGGAACTCTCACAAGGGCAAGGACATTTCCAGCAGGGTTACTGGTTATTGATTAGGAGTAAGAATTTCACTGATTTTCCTCTGCTTAATCTTTGGTACAGAGACAAATAGTAGCTTTACACTTGCTGCATGTGGCTGAGATCATCCATCATTAACCAGAGATCAAACCTAGAACCTCCCTTGTCTGTGTGGCTCAGTCTCTCACTGGATAAATTTACAAAGCCTTCAAGGCAGTTACGTTATCTGATATTAAGCTCCTTTTTCCTTCACCAATGAATTTTTCATCTGCCAGGACTGGCAAACCAGACTGTTTATTTTTAAATTAGTTATTTATATTTTAGAGTCCCATTGTACTCTTGGGTGGCAGAGTGTGCATTTAATTATTGGAATATTTCAAAAAGGTTCACATGTGGACCCCTTCCAAGTTATTGTTGTACATATGGATATTCCTGGAGTCATAAAGTGAAAACAGTTTTTGGGTGAAGCTGCTCAAATATAATAGCTGAAGGAATGGATTTGTTTTGGGAAGTATTGGCCTTTGGCGGCCTTTGGCATACGGTGTACAAAGTGTAATTAGATCACTAGTGAAAGTAAAACAGTGCTGTGATTGGCTCTCGTGCTATTGTAAAACCCCTGGTATATGCACTTACATAACAATAGTTGACTGCACTTGAAAAAATAATTTGTGATGTGCTGTGACATTTCTTAGGCATGTGTTAATGCAAGTCTTTTAAAGTGTTTATTTTGAACATCCAACTGATTCTTTCATGTGCTTTACCTTGCAGAGCTGCTTACTACTTTCAGCTCTTTTTAAAAAAAAATTTAACATAAGACCACATAATATATCTTCAAGTCCAAAGCAAAACTTGGAGCAAATGGTAAAAATAAATGACAAGGTTTAGAAATAAGTTTTTTTTAAACTGGCAACTGGTTTCATCTCATGCAGAGCAGTCCCTGGCATGGTAAAAATTCCTCATTCATTGCAGTGTCTTTTCATGCATTATTGTGCATCCAAAGAGATGCAGTGCAACAATGCTCTTTATTTGAACCATGATGAATGGTTCCTTCCATCATAATAGCATCAATAAAATAGAAAAATGTCACTGAAGTAAAGTAAGAGAGATTGATGCTAGAGGTAAGGATCAGGTGATAATCTTTTCTTTGTATCCTGTTCAGGAGTGCGAGAGAAATACTATAAGAACCTTTCCAGATATGGGAGGAGTATTCAAGTATTAGCTAGGCTTGGACTTGAATAGCAGCCCAGCAGGCACTCACTGCATTTCAGAAAGTTGGCTTCATTGTCAACTTTGAGAAATCTCAACTACCTCCCAAATAGGATAAGATACTGATAAATGCACTGATCCCACACTCCCCATGAGGGCAACAACACTGTACTCCCAACCCACTGAACTGCATTTCTTGTGAACATCACAATGAATTCCACACTCCTCTTGTTTGGTGCCTTGTTTTGACCATCTTGGCAAAAGTTTTTTTTTCTCCCGGACTAGTTTGTAGTCATCCAGAGACTGCTGTCTTACTTTTCAATCGAGGTTTAGGATCACAGCAGATTACTACAAAGGGTAATTTTCCAACTTTGCACTACTGGCAGAGAGCTTCACCTGCCTTGAGTGCATATTGGAAATGCAGGCACATGCTTTGCACAATTAAGTTCTGGAAATCCAGAGCCAAAATCAGTCTGTTGCCACTGGTTGGATCAGCAGTGACCTGCAGTGACACCACTGGTTGAGCATTTGGGATGGCAAAGATAACTGGAATTTATTGATCTGTGCTCGTGCTGGGTGAGGCTCCCTTCTAGCAGTGCAGAGTCAGATTGGTCTGAAATTAGATAGCTATGAACGTATCTTTGCTAAGAGGCCATATAATGGTGATATTTAGAAGGGCATATTGTCACATCCCATCAAAGGCTTTAGAGATGTTTAAAGCAATGGTACCCGTCTAAAACTGTACTTCCAATAGTGCATAGGCCAGAATTTTTAAAGCGATAATTTGAGTGTTAACCACAGCTTTCATACCTTAAACAGGTATTGATGTATGAGCAGTGGGGCATTGGATTTTTTTTCATCTTTCCAGTTTTCTCAACATCTTTCCTGAAGATGTCGACTCCCATTCCACATGTGGCTGATATCCCCTGATATCTCACCCAACTGCTAGTTATTCATGTGTGAGATTTGACAGGAAATACTTGGCAGGCTGTTTGATTGTGGAAGACAAAACCCCTGAGCCCAATTCTGCCCTCACTCAAAGTTCATAATGGGCACTTCTGTCAAGGGTCACTTAATAACAATAAGGCATGGGAACCCAGGCCCATTTCTCACTTAAATTTCCTAGGATTGCAGCCAATTGTAGTTTCCCTCCCTCTGCCCCAACTGAGATAAGCTAACTCAACACATTATGAGGATCAAACTTGGGTCCTTCTTGGTTTGTATGACAGTGTCTTTACCACTAACCCATCTGTGGAGCTGAAGTGTTTCTTAAACAATATTGAAGCAGTTAATTATCTGAAGATAATTTTCCCCTCAGAATTTAAAGTTTTATTTTACATTAATAACAAGGTCTGGCCAGTCTTTGTTTTATTCTTTGCTATGTGTTGAGAAACTCAGTTTATTTGCATAATCCTGATTTTAAAAGGCCTTATTTTGTCATAATTTAAGTAAATAAATGTTTTATGAATGATTTCAGTGCTCTTAATGCATGTATGATTGTATATATAAATTTACTGATTAATTTGACCAATCTGCCAGTACTGATGGCATTCATCTAGGATGAGATAAAATCAGTGAAAGAACAAGCAGTAGGTTGGCAGCACTAAACACTACCAAAAAAAATATTGCAGTATGTTTGTGCAGCCCACCCGTTGAGCTCAGGTAATTGTCTGAAAAAGACTGGAGGTAAATTTGATTCCTTTCATTTAAAAGGGCTGAAAAATAAATTTTGCAACAAAAATGTGCCATTAATGGAGATCTTAAGAGGGGTAAAAAAATAGACTGGTCTTTACAAAACTTAGTGGTTTTGCAAGATTGAAAGAATCTGATAAATATGGTTTACTATGTTACTGCAAGTGCTAAATAGGCCATCTGAAGCCTGATAATAGGAGTTGTTACATCAGGGGAGAAGCCACATGGTAGGCAAGAATAAAGGTCTAAAGATCATTAATATGTACCTTGAATTTGGAACTCTTTCAATGCAAAAGAATGCACATTTTGTATGAGAAGTTACAAAAGTAACGATGGGGCCCTTAATGCTATGTTTGATGAACATCGGTTCAGACAACCCATATTATTGGGCACTGTGGACTTGTGTGCTATTGCATGCAATGTAATCAGGAACAGCATTTGGTATTGAGGACCTGCTGCTATTTACGGTCTCAAAAATAGCATTAGAGATCTTCACCCCATAATATGGTCTTTGTATCTAAACAGCAGTGCTGGAGCTCAGTGTCAATATTAAATGGGGTCTGGATGGTTAGTCTATTCAACCATGTTAGTTACATTTCCTATAAAGAGAGTTTTCTTGCTTCAAGTAGCTGCAAGTTGATCCAGGAATTTACTTCATGGTGCCCTTGGTTGCACACCTTCTAAAATTTGCATCCCACCTGCCATCTATGGGTGTGAGCTGAAGGAAGTAGTTGAGCTCTAAATATTATTTATGGGTATCTCAAAAGTCTTCCCTCTCTCTTGGCTGGTTCTGAAGGAGGAAATGGCAGGATCCGCATGGAGTACACCCTAGACAAGGTGTCCAAAATTATTCTTGCATGCTGCATTTTCCCCAGCTTTACCCTGAAAAGGTGCTTTTCCATGGAGTCGGCAGGAGAAGGAAGGTGACAACCACTAGTAGAGGCGAGCTCAGCCAGGAGATACAAGACTTGAATGCACAAGGACTCAGTCACTCCACAATTGACAATACATTTAATTGAGATTCTGAAACATTCATGGCATACCAATTCCACGAGAAATGGATTGACGCTACATCATCTGCATGGTGCCCGGGCTGCGTGGCCATTCAGTTTTGATCAAAACCTAACATTCAAAAAGCCGGTCCTGGGCTGCTCGGGACCGGCAGAGAGCTGCGTGGCTACGCCGCTTAGAGGGAACGTTGCCCAATGCCCTTGTCAGTTAAAGCAACACTTCCATTTGACCCAGCCATACATTGAAACCCATGAATTCCACAGCATTTCACCCCAAATTTCTTATATGCTCCAAATACTTTGTCAGCCCAGGATACGCCTGATCCTAATTGTCTACTTAATGAAGGTGATCTTTGTGCACATCCTTTTCCCTGTGTGCTCATTTCCATATCATTAGCATTGATATTCATATTAATATAAGCCTCATGCATGTATTTAAGAGCACTGTAGGTCAGCCTACCTTCTGTTCAGTAGGAGGGGGAGGGAAAGGAAGAACGCGAAGAAATTGGGGAGAAAATATTGTTGCCAAGTCTCTGTCAGGCATTTGAAGAGCGTGATCTCCTCCTCTATTGGCTTCAGGAAGTGCATACCCGGCAAGAACTGTATGAAAGAGAAAGGGGAGAAGTGGTAATACTAATACATTCCTGGCCATGACAGCTAACATAACTGTTACTGTCATGTGGAGTTTTACAGGGTACTGATTAAATTAAGTGTGCTAACTACTTTCTGATCATTACCTTTGTAATAGGGAGATGAATAATAATCTAATGGTATGTGCTTGTTTGTCTAATAACCATTTCCTTGTTCTGCCATCCTCACTTCGGCATCAATATCACACTCTTTTAGGTAGGAAAATTGATGGTATTTTTGCTTGTACAGTATGAGAAGGGGAAAATCCTGGCATTAGCCATACATGTTGGTGTGTTAATGTGCTATGTCAGGAAGAAGCTTGTATCAATCATCATCATTCATATAGTGTTCTTTCTTTTAAATCTTGACCTGTGAAATATTGTAAGTATTGTCACATTAATTTAAAATGTAAGCAATTTAATGCTTTTGACCAACTCCACGAGAAACTGGATTAACACTACCCAAATTCATTGGGGTACAGCAGTGTAGTGTAGTGATTATGGGCCCAAGTTTCCGCACAATAAAAAACAGGCGCCCCTCCGAGCTGGGCGCCCATTTTTCGCGCCTAAAACGGCGCCGGAAAAAAAACGCGCGATTCTGGAGCGCCCTGCAGCGCCTTGTCTGTTTGGCGCGGCGCCCAGGAGGGCGGAGCCTACACTCGCGCCGATTTTGTAAGTGGGAGGGGGCGGGTACCATTTAAATGAGTTTTTTTTCCTGCCGGCAACGCTGCGCGTGCGCGTTGGAGTGTTCGCGCACGCGCAGTGTGAAGAAAATATTGGCACTTGGCCATTTTTGTAGTTCTTTGTAGCTGTTTAATTTTTGAACATTTTTTAATAAAAACATATTGCCATCAGCACTGAGGCTTCTTGCAGCAGTGAGAAGGCTGCAGGAAGCCTCAGACAGTTGAGGCAGCCATTTCCCTCCCCCAGCGGGAACGAACGGCTTTCTCCTCCCCCGCCCCCCCCCCGCGGGAACGAATGGCTTTCTCCTCTTCCCCCCCCCCCCCCTCCCCGTGGGAACGAACGGCTTTCTGCTCCCCTTCCCCCGCCCCCCCCCCCCCCCGCGGGAACGAATGGCTTTCTCCTCTTCCCCCCCCCCCCCCCCTCCCCGTGGGAACGAACGGCTTTCTCCTCCCCTTCCCCCGCCCCCCCCCCCCCCCCCCCCCCTGCGGGAACGAACGCCTGCAGCATTCTCCCTGGCTGAAGCACTTTCACACAGGTAGGAAGATGGTTTATTTAATCTTTTCTTTGCTTATAAATGTTTATTCAGGTAGGATTTATTTGTATAATATTTTTATAAGTAGAAATAAGGATTTATTATAGAATTTAATGACTTCCCTTCCCCCCCCACCTTGTTCTGGACGCCTAATTTGTAACCTGCGCCTGATTTTTTAATGTGTAGACAAGGTTTTTTCAGTTCTACAAAAATCTTCACTTGCTCCATTCTAAGTTAGTTTGGAGTACGTTTTCACTGTGGAAACTTTGAAATCAGGCGTCAGTGGCCGGACACGCCCCCTTTTGAAGAAAAAATTCTGTTCCAAAGTGGAACTGTTCTAACTGACTCGAACTGCAGAAAAAAAAATGTGGAGAATTGCGATTTCTAAGATAGTCCGTTCTCCACCAGTTGCTCCTAAAAATCAGGCGCAAATCAAGTGGAAACTTGGGCCCATTGTTACTGGGCTCGTAATCCAGAGAGCATGACTTCAAATCCTACCATGGGGTAGTTTACAAATTTGAATGCAATTTTAAAAAATCTGGAAATAAAAAGCTGGTATCAGTTGAAGGTGGGTTACCGTTAAAAAAAAAACCTCAACTCATTCGCTAATGTCCGTTAGGGAACAAAACCTGCCATCGTTATCGTTCTGGCCTGTATGTGACTCCAGTTCCACACCAACGAGATTAACTCTTAACTGACTACGAAGCTACTCAGTTGTATCAAATCACTATGTAATTCAAGAAGGTGGTCCAGCATCGCCTTTTCAGGGCAACAAATTCTAGCCTTATTAGCTACATCCCGAGAGTGAATTGAAAAAATAATTAATTTCATGTGGGACACTTAAAGCCAGAAGACAAAGGAGACTTTCTCCCCAATAGCCTAACCTGGATTTCAACTCCGGTCCCTGAGGTATCCATGCCAACAATTGGCATTCTTGAGGGGCCTGGTCAGCACATTGCTGACAAAATTGGTGCAGCTCTTTTCTCCCCCACCCTGTACGGGTCCTTCTGGGTCCGATGACACATGCTGGTTTTGATTTGGGGGATTTTATCCCATCACCCGACCTTTTCTTGCCCATCGAGGGTAGGGGGTTAAAATCGGGGTCTGAGTGTCTGAAGTGGAAAGTATTCCATTCACCAGCATTTTCTCCATGCCCTGTGCACAAACAAATCACATGTACTGTTTGAGTTTTGTTTTCAACTTTCTGTCTGGGAAAAAAAACTTGTATTTAGGTCTTTATTTTATCCCTTTATAATAACATTAAAAGTTTCTGTAAAATTATGGTTTTCAGATTTTTGAAGACTTTTGTTACGATTTAATAATCTGGAGTTTTCATGGAGCTTATTATGGGGCTGGTAGAGTGCTGTGGTGCCTTACTCCATATTGCCACTGAGTAGAATAAAAATATAAACAACAACTTGCATTTATATAGCACCTTTTAACACAATAAAACATCCCCAAGGCGCTTCACGGGAATGTTATCAAACAACATTTGACACTGAGCCACATAAGGAAATATTAGGGCAAATGACAAAAAGCTTGCTCAAAGAGGTAGGTTTTAAGCATATTCTTAAAGGTGGGTAGAGGGGCGGAGAGGTTTAGCGAGGAAATTCCAGAGCTTAGGGCCTCGGCAGCTAAAGGCACTGCCGCCATTGGTAGAACGATTAAAATCGGGGCTGCACAAGATGCCAGAATTGAAGGAGTGCACATATGGGTTGTAGGGCTGGAGGAGATTACCGACAGAGGGAGGGGCGAGGTCATTGAGGGATTTGAAAACAATGATGCGAATTTTAAAATCAAGGCATTGCTCAACTGGGCACCAGTGTAGGTTAGCGAGCACAGGAGTGATGGGTGAATGGGATTTAGTGCGGGTTAGGATACGGGCAAGTGAGTTTTGGATGACCTCAAGTTTATGTAGGGTAGAATGTGGGAGGCTGGCCAGCAGTGTGTTGAAATAGTCAAGTCTAGAGGTAACAAAAGTATCGATGAGGGTTTCAGCAGCAGATGAGCTGAGGCAAGTGCGAAGCTGGGTGACGTTATGGAGGTGGAAATAGGCGGTTTCAGTGATGGCGGGATATGTGGTTGGCAACTCATCTCTGGGTCAAATATGACATCAAGGCTGCGAACAATCTGGTTCAGACTCACAGTTGCCAGGGAGATGGATAGAGTCGGTGGCTAGGGAAGAGAGTTTGTGGCGGGGTCCAAAGACAATGGCTTCCCAAAACAAAGTTCTTCCCAACAAAGTCACCTAACCACCTTCCAAATTCATTTCCTTCTGTGTTTTCCTCTGGAAAATACTGCTCCCAAGCGTTGTAAATATCACTTTCAAACTGCTAACTGAGTCACCTTCGGCCTTTCATTCAACATGGTACATCTACAGCTAACAATGAGGAGCAGCGAGAGATCTTGGCAGAGGTACGTCGAATGTTTCTAGCGGAGGAGCGGCGAGAGATCGTGGCGGAGGTGTGGCAAATGAGGGTGTGGGCCCAGGGGCAGCCCACACTGCGATGTATGTGCGCTCTAGGTCAGTGCAGCAGAGCTGGTCTTCAGTCGTCCTGGCTAACTCTTGCCACTGGATAAAGGCCTAGCTCTGTCAAGCCCGTGTGGTGGCTGATGTGCAGCGGTCACCACACGTTAAAAAAAAATTCACGCACAGGCACCTTCCACCCCTGGAGTTCAGGACTGGAATATTGGGTCCTTCATTGAAACATCTGTGAACTCATATGGAAGCAAGACATCCTCGTTCGAGGGTCCGCATATGATGATGATGATTAAGTTGGAGGAAATTTCCGCTCATCCAGTACTGGATGTCAGACAAGCAGATACAATTTAATAAAGCAAGGAATGGAAGTATACACTTAGTGGAAAGGCGCTGAAGAAGGTGGATGAATGGAGAGATCCAGATACATAGTTCCCTGACAGTTTGATCGCAGGTCGATAAAACCTTTTTTTTTAAAAAAAAGCCAATAGCATTTGGGGTTTTAGAAATAGAGATGTAGAGTACAAGTGTTAAGAAATAATAATAAATTTGTGCAAAAAATTGGTTAGAACACTGTGTGCAGTTTTTGGTGCACCATTATTAAAAGGGCATTAAAGCCATAGATTCATTAGAATAAAGCCAGGAATGGGAAACAATAGTTATGAGGAGAATATTTCCACAGGAGCACAGTAGGCTATAAAGAGATTTATTAAAGCTTTAAAATTGTGAACTGTTTTGATAGAGTGAATAGAGAAAGACTATCTGGAAATTCGGTGACATGGTCATCAACTTAATACAGGACTGTAGGGAGAGAGTGAGGCAGAGGGATTATTTTGGATTGCTCCAGCAAAGAGCCAGCACAGACACAATGGCCTCCTCCTGACATCTATGGTACCAGCTTTAAATGTTTTCTTGTCACTGCCTGTATTCTAAATGTTATGTGGTCTTGTTAATGAATGTTTTAATGGTGGCCTATTTTCTTCGCTTACTGCTTAACTTAAGCACATTCAATGTTTTTTCTTAATGCTTCCATGTGCCAGTTACCCTGCCCAGCATTCAATTAGCATGCCAGCTATGAGGTAATGTAACCTGTGTTGACTGAACTGAGACATAGCTAGGTGTTAGCTTTAAGACTTGTTTGAACTGCATTAACTAATTGTTAAATTAAAAAACATTTTATGATTTTGGGAAGGAACTAAGGGCTAGAATTTCCACTCCATTTCCAGCAGTTTTCTCGGCGATACTGCTCATTTTTGGTGGAAAACCACTCGGCGAAAATTTCCATTCCATTTCTCAGAGTTCCGCTGGTGGTTTCGAAATATCGCTAGGGAGCGGACCGCCAAAAAAACCGTTACCGCCCAAGTTTGGGCTCAGCGGTGACCCGTCGGTAAGATCGAAAAAACCACCCACGAAAAGCAGCCGGAGCTAGGCGGTAGGTAAGTAGCCCTGCAAAGAAAGGTAAGTCAGTGTTAATTATAATTTTAAAATTATTTTACAGCGATGAAATTAAAAAGGGTCTTGAGAATGTTTTCTGATTTCTTTATTTTGTTTCTTGGAAAAAATATTTTTTGTATTTTTCCCCCTCCCTAGGCCCAACCGCAGCCTCAGTCTAAATTAGAGTAATTACCACCCATTTTGATTAAGAACTGCCCAATTTGCCCAAGATCACGTTTAACCGCCGAAAATCTATGTGTAAGATCCATTTTCTTGCCGGATGGTATTTCTTTCCTTTGTGCAGTTTCGCCAGCGTTAATTTAAGAATCTTAGCGATCTTTTGGGCAGCAATCCGGCAGTGACGGGTTTTATGGAAATTCTAGCCCTAAATGTTTTCAAAACTTTCTCCAAGGCTTGGCAACATTTTTTGTTTTAAATTTGAGAAATTGGTGAATTGGTAAAGATGGTATTGATTTCTGGTAAATCCTGTGCAGGTTCTATTGAGATGTTTGCTTGCCAATCAAGGTAGATAAAACCAGATTAGCACTAGAGTTACAAAGTCAATTTGCTTACATTAGACTTTGTAAAGTTTTAAGCTTTATTTCCCCTACACTTAAATGTCAACATCAGTACCTCTTAAAAGTCAAAACTGAGTTGAGATTGCCTCCAACACCTTTTATACGTTTTTTGGAATACTTTTATTTTGATAAGATTACACAATCAGACAACTGGCTTGGGGAATGACATGGTCCAATGATGTCATAGAGCTGAATTAATATTTGTGGACAGTAAACATATATTTTAACTTCTACCTCATTGATACTAACAAACAGGAGCTTAATAAAGACATGGTTCCTAATGGTTCCCATGTGCCATTATGAGCATCACAAATCCAAGAAGCCAACTTAGATCAAACCAAGTTTTGTTGGTTTGAAAAAGCACTTTTACATTTAGGATGCGTGCAAAAACAATCAACAACAACCAGAAAATATAGCTTTAATTAGTCCGACTGCCTTTCTCCTGGTTCTTCACTGACATGGTTTTGAAACCACCTACTACTACCATGGATTCTACAATTAAATACTTAAGCTGGGAGAGGGTATAAGAAGTATTTTTTTGCTAAGAAGTATTAGCCTAGAAATTTCTGTTGGTGATACGAGCAGACAACTCTAACACATTCATAGGACATTCCTCTGTCTGCTATTATAATGTAGACATTACTTAGTTTATTTTAAATGGGTGGACATAAAATAGAGGAACGTCATACAAACAAACATGTTATGCAGTCGTCAGCTAATATTGGTACCAATAATTTTTGAACTATATCATCTCCTGGACTTATCAGTTCAGTATAGCAGCTATTGTACTTTGCAAATGGTCATAAAACTGCTTAATTTACACTATGAAGAGGGATCGGCATTTGGGTTGACAGCAGCCATGATTTTTGGCCACTGTTGCCTCCTTCCTGTTGGTTAAATCCACACCGCACTACAAACAGGACAATTTATGGTTGCTATCCTGTATGTTAACGTAGTTAGGGTTCTTATCGTATGTGTGTTGTTAAATTTATGTTCTGTTCTTAGAATAATGTTATTTATTAGTTTGTGCCTATATTTTGAGAACATTTTGGCTCCATCACTTTAACATAATGTGCACCTCACCAATAAGCCATAAATGATTTTGAGCCATTGGAATGTGGTTTGACTTACTATTACATTTATAGTTTGGAAGTTCATTAATAAAAAAAGTTGAATTCACTGTTGATGAATACATAATCAGTGCTGTTTTTTTCTGTTAATATAAATTGGAAGTGCATGCGGCAGGCTCGTTTACATAAGACATGATTCTTAGTAAACCTATTAACTTTTACAAAGTCTGTATTGAAATGTGTGAGCCATTTACCCTAACTGTATATACATATGAAATGAATAAAACTGTAAGAACACAAATTATTCAATGTTTCCTGTTACCACAGAAATTCTCCTACATTCAAATCCTTTGAGGAGCGGATGGAAACTACAGTTAGCAGTCTGAAGGTAAAGATTTTGCCGTCATAGTTGATGGTGAAATGTGTTAGCACTGCCATATCCCTCAAACCTACCCAATTACTTTGGTTTGATCTGGTTATATTGCATTTAGAATTGCCGTAGCTGTGAAAATTTCAATTTCACCTTTTATCTTCCTTAGTACATTTGAAATTTCATAATGTTAGATTTGTGCAGTAGCTCTAAATACTTCATTGGTCAATATTTTATATATTTTAAGCAATGAAGCCCCACATTACAGGATGTATTTATCTTGGATCTCTGAATTTATTTTACCCACTAGTGAATGACTCACTGGAAATGAAAATCGGGAGTGATGTATAACTGGCGCTGATCCAATATTCCTGTTACATTATCGTTCAGTGTCAAAATTACCTCCCTGAGGAGTCGTGACCAAGTGCAATATTGAGGTCAAGCAGTGCGAGAGAGCAGGGGACTAATGAAACCCAGGCAGGGGAAAGGAGGAGAAGGAAAAGGGAAGGCATGTCACGTTTCTGGATTTCAGACTTTGCTGCTGTAGAGGGACCATGTTGTATTAATGTTTCAAATATTATTATTGAACTAAATGTAGTTTAGTAATGGATAAATTCACAAGCCACCAGGGGGCCGAAATTCAGATCGCCAGAAAGCTGACGCACTTATGAGTTTTCAGCTGTTACTCACCGCTGGAACTCCTGGTGCAGTAAGTAGATCCATTTTCAGGACTTTGAATTTTTTTCAAAATCCTACAGGAAATGGATCATAATTGAAGCGGGCCTTAGACTCGAAGCCAGGCTGAAAATGGGTCGGAAGTCCCGCCCGCCACTGTTAATCAGTGTGGTTGCATCACCACGCACTCTCCCCTCCGTTAAAGAGAGATGCGATCATTTTTTAACTTTGGCCACTGGGCCACCAGGGAGGGTTTCAGCCGGGCCAGCAGCCTGGCACCCAAGAGGTGGTGCCAGGCTACCCATTGGCGGGCCAGCCGAACCCGGTGCCAGTATTTTGCTAGCCAATCGGCAAGTCGGCCAGAAAAAATTTTTCCACTGCGGCCGAGGCAAAAATATGTTTGCACTGGGCCCTCCCCCTTAAGGGCGGCCGCGCTGCCGGCCCACAGTCACTCTGCAGAGGTACAACGATAGAGAAACCTGTCGGGGTCACCGCGCGACGGGGGATCCACAGAGTGAGGTGAAAATCGCTGAGCCCAATTTTTAGGAATGGCCGCCGCAAACGGGCACAGACTGGTTGTGTTGATAGGGTTAGATGAAGTAGGGCTGGAGGATCATCTGGCATATATACACTGGCACAAATCAGTTGGGTCGAATGGCCTGTTTCTGTACTGTAAATTCTATGTAATTTTATGATCATTCACACCCATTGCTGCTGCAACAATCCTATTCATTTGAACTCAGCACGAGTCATTGTCAAGTTAAGCTGATGGATTCCACTTGAGGAGGTGGGTCATCATTTTGACTAAAAGTTGACGCTGGATTCTGCATTTTAAAAAGATTTTTGGGTATCAGGCTACAAGTGAGGTCTAGTATATTTAAGAGAACCCCATTGAGGGCCTTTGCTGAAGTAAATAGGTTAGGAATGCTGGAGGATAGTTAGGAGATTGTTTGTTTTAAGTTTGATAAGATAACCTACTGAACTGGAAATGCATGAAATGTTCTTTATTTTGGATCAGGACCTGACCCACATCACAAGGGTGGTGATAAAACTTAAAAGGAAATTATATAGTAGAGTAAAGGCTAAAAACGTCATGAAAATCATGAGGATTATGGAAAGTGTAGTCGGGAGGTGAGAGATTAGAAAGGCTGAAAAGGAATATGTAAAATAGTAGTAGATAACATAAAAGGAAATGGTAAGGACTTTTATAAGCCTATAATAAGCAGGAGAATTGTTGAAGGGTTGGAAAGCTGAGGGTTGAAAGAGGCAGTCTAATTGTGCAGGATGAAGATTTGGCAGCGATATCAATATTTTACATTGTTTTTTACAAATGATGGTTTGTAAGTGTACTAGAGAAGGATATGGAACAATTGTTAGAGATAACTATCATGGCACCGTTTACAGCCTGGACACCAAAACTTTATCCCATATGTCTGGGCTACTTTTGAACTCTGGCCCTGGAGTTGAAGGCCTCTTTGGGAATGTTTCATGGCCATTAGATAAAGTGAATCTACTTTTTCTGGCTCTTGTGTTTGGATTATGCCTCCTGCAATCCATTGTATTAAAAGTCCATTTCCCAGATTATTCCTTGAGAGGTGGAGAAGGATGTGGTCTATAAGAGATAGAAAACCAGAAGAGAAAACACCCGCGTGGTGGCAAAAAAGTGACATAGAAATACATAGACGTTACAACAGAAAAGGGACATTCAGCCCAACCAGTCCATGTTGGTACAAAAGCAAAATAATGCAGATGCTGGAAATCTGAAATAGAAACAAAATGCTGGAAATATTCAGCAGGTTAGACAGCGTCTCAAATCAACATAGAGTTCAAAAATTTCAGACCATAACCATTGCCCCTATTTTTTCACATTGCAGCTGTGGATGTTTCTGCCATTCCCCTTTACTCCTCTTCTAGACTCATCTTTTGTTTCTTTACTTGTCCCATTACCATCTCCTTTTGCTTTGTACTATCATTCCTTCTATCATTTAATCTCTCCTGCCTTGCACCCTATCACAAGCCTTCCCTTTTGTTCTTTCTTTCCCTCCCCCCTTTCCCTCCCTCTGCACCTGCTTAAAATCTGTTACATCCTTAACTTTTTGCAGTTCTGACAAAAAGTCTTTGGCCTGAAGCGTTAATGCTGCCTGACCTGCTGAGTATTTCCAGCATTTTCTGTTTCTATTTCAGTCTATGTTGGTGTTTAGAACGATTTGCTCAAAATGAATATAATCACTTTATCTTTTCCTTATCCACATATCTTTCTATCTCCTTTTCTGTCACCCATTTGCTCAATCTAAACTGGAATGTTGACAGTTTCTGCCTCAACCAGTAATCCTGGAAGTGAATTCAACAGCCTCACAACTCTGTATAAAGTGGTTTGCATCACTTTTGTGTATTGCCCTTGATACATGTTAACTTTATATGTGGATAATATAAACTCATTCATTGTGGAGAGCATTTACATGTAGCCAGCCTGCAACCTGTAATGATTAGATAATATTGAGATTGTCAAGATGCAGGAATATTGAGGGTAGCTTAAAATGTTTATAAAATGATCTTACAAAATAACTTTTGGCAATTTTCTACTGATTCTTGCTGGTTGTCCTTCCTCAACTACTGCAAGCTCTCCGATATGTTGCCTAAGTGGCCATTCTTAATTTGTAAGCATATCCACTGTGTTGCCAGGCAAAGTCTAGTCTGATGCTATCCTTACCAAATGTTCACAAGTGCACTTTCAGTAAGAATCATTGAGAATGGGAATTCTGACTGATTTTGTTTTTGCCCTTCTGATGGTAAATATAGTGGCTTTATACTCAGCTTACAGAGTATGGTTTGCAAATCGAATCTGGAATCCTTTGGTTTTTATTAAGTGCAGAATTGTGCTTGAGACTAGCTACTGCTACTTTGTTAAATTTACTGCCCAACTCCAGCCTTCTCATTCATAGTTTTTCTATATACCCTGTTTAAATTCCTTTCCTTTGACAGTAGATAATCCACTGAAAGGTGCTGCATTTACAGAAAACCAAGGTCCATCTCTCCCAATGTGCTTTGCAGCATGTACTTTTGTTCTAAGAAATACCAAAATATATTGATCTACCTATTTTAAAAATTTGATTGTGTAGCAAAATCTGCCCACAGGTGATAGAATGACTGAGTGATAATATTAGCTCCTTTGCATAAACAGGGTCAGAGTCATTGCTAAAGGACTGTTCAATACTCATCTACACAGTGCCAAATTATAAACAATTTCAGGAGAGCTGCATTTAAAAAAAAAAGTTGCATGTGACTTGCCATTTACACAAGCTTTTTATTTCAAACTCATTGTGGAATAGAGACATAAACAATAAAGCTAGGGCGAAACCTTATACTCCAGGTAATCAGCAGGTTAAATAATAGATTGCTAAGTCAGAATTCTTGGTGTTCCCCTCATTTCTACGGTTACATAGACAGTCATGTGTAAGATCCTGCACCAGTATTGTGCATTGTGTGTTGCTGTTACTGCTAGTATGATCAGCATTCCTGTCTGCTTCATATTGTCAAACATTTTTTGACTGGTCTTTGGCCTTTCATTTATCCCAATATAATTATCACCTCAAGCTGGTCTCCCTTCTTTTTAGCTACTTATCCAAACTATTGGAGTTTCCAACTCTTTATCTGAATTATAGAAACATATAAAATTTACAGCGCAGACGGAGGCCATTTTGGCCCATCGTGTCCAGCAGCATAACCCTCAGTCAGCAGCTCTGAAGGTTACATATAGTAGTATAGTATTAGGCAGTCCCTCATATCGAGGATGACTCTCTTCCGCACCAAAAAGGGATGAGTTCACAGGTGTTTCAATGAGGGACCTGACATAAACCTATGAACAATGGCGGAAAGGCAAAGAGCACCTAGCCCAACCAGTCCGCCTCACACAACTGCGACACTCCTTATACTGAAACGTTCTACACTCCATCACAACCGGAGCCATGTGATCTTCTGGGAGACGCAAAAACCAGATTTAAAAACCCAGGCCAATTTAGGGAGAAAAAAATCTGAGAAAATTCCTCTGCGACCATCCATCTAGGCGATCGAAACTAATCCAGGAGATCAGTTATTTATTCTTGAATTGTTGCTCTAGAATTGTTAAAAATGTTCCTGATCCAGTAAGTTTATTGATGAAATGCAATGATGATATTCAGACTGCTATATGGTGGTTATTGGAAGTAACCTGTCTGATGCTGTGAATTTTTCTTAATGCTTTCAATAAATGTTGTGTCTGTTTAGTGTAAAGTTGGTGGGCCTGCCCACAGCAGTGGAAGTTTTGAAGATGTGCTGAATTCTACTGCCAATGCCAGTGTTCAGGAATCAACTTCAGGAAATCGGCCGACTGAAGACTTTGGAGCTTTTTAAATCTTTCCTATTATACGGAGAAGTTTAAACGTATAAACCTTGGTGTTACTAGATTTTGTTTAAAATTCATTGGATCTCTCTATCCTGTGTGGATTGGGGAAGACAACCTAGAATTATTTAAAACAGAATAGTGGGAAGAAGCGTTCTACATTTTATCAATAGAAAGTTGTTTTATGTACTTTATTCAATGGTGAATATTTCTCTACTGTATTTATAAATGTTTATTTGAAATTTATTCTAATCTCTATCTGTACTTGCATTACAACATTGTTGAGTTTCACAGTAAGTTCATGTGCTTCTTTGACCAAAACTTGTAAGAAATGTTTTATTAACCACTGTTCTGAAAATGTAATATATTGTACTGCTGTTTGAGGTCTTGCAGAAAAAAAGAGATTATTTCTTGGTACCAGCTCTATTTGCAACTTATTGACTGTGGTCATGATGTCAAAAGCTTTAAAACTACGTATTTAGAAGTAGAATTAGCTCATTCCAATATTTATTAAATGGATCCTACAAAATAGATGATCAACTAATAACCTGTTCTGTTAAAATAATTTGGTATTGCATTACTGATATAAATTGAATGCACTTTTAAGATATACTTAACATCCAAAATATACAATATTAGCTTTACGTGGATTTGTTTTCATGGGGAGACCGAAGGTGGGCACTAGTTTATGCAGAAGTACAGAGTAATTATTCAGCACTTAGTCACACCCAGTGAAATTAAAAGGAAGGAAAGCGATCAAAATATAATTGATGCTATAAAAGAAATCGACCAAAATGGGAGTCATTCCAAAGATTGTATGAATTGAGAAATACTCTTTTTATTTATTCTACTATTGTACTGTATAAGCTTAGAAAATGTCTTGATCTGCAATCTCTATTTGTGCAGCTAGTGTCACTGTTCCAAAATGAATGTCACTAGCATTGTTAAAATAGATTCCTCTCCCCATCTCCCCAAAAGAAGTAAAGAATTTTAAATTATAAATTTAGGTCAATGTGCTAACTCTCTCAGTGCTGTGGGGGCGGGAGAGGGAAGGGAAGAAGTTTATCCGTTCACTGGGGGAGGAAGGGAAGAAATTAACCCTTTCAGTACCCGGTTTGGGGGGGGGGGGGGAGGAGGAAGAGGAAGTAAGGGAATAAATAGGGAATAAATTAATCTTTTCAGTACTGTGGGGAGGAAGAGATGACTTGAAGCTTTCAAACATATTTTATGTCCCATAACCTTTCCAAAAAAAAAAATTTCCCCCCTCTTATTTGCTGCCATGAAAGTCACTGCTAGGTTAAGATTCCATGAGCACAGTTACCATCCAGTACCGCACCCAAGTGGCCATAATTTACATGCGAGTGTTGGCAATTCTGACATTCAATCATGGACACTTCCAACTACATAGTGATGGGGAACACTAGCCACAATTCCAATCCAAAGATATTGAGGCTAATGGCAGTCCCTCTGCTAACCTCTCAGCAGATGTTAACTAGCTCTGTGCAAACCTGGGACCATCTTGGTCTGTATGCCTCATCAGTTACTGGATAAACTCACTGAGCTATCGGCAGAAACTTTTGCAAAGTTCTAACACAGATTTGTTAATGATAGAGAAGAAACCAACCATGCTTATTAAGTGTAATTTGAAAAAACATTTTGAAAATATTGTTCCTTTTTGGTACCTGGTTGTTGACAAAATCTTATTCCCACTGATACCCCAAAGATTGTATTTCTGGTACACTACCTCAGAGCAGCAGTTACTCTTCTCACTATTGGAATTCAGCTTGACAGTCATACAATTACCTGTAAATATTCATCTTTCAATTTACCTGTGATTGACTAAATGAGTTTGCAATGTTTACAAATTATCCTCTTCAAAGTGATGTGTTTTAATAGCTGCATACAGGATTCTGAATGTCCTTTTGAAATTTTTTTTTTGTGAAAATTGTAACGGTGAAGTGTTTAACAGTTGTATTGTAGTAAAATATTTTAAGGTCTGTCTAGCATTATTTTATTAACTTCCAAATTATTTTAAAGCTATCTAATTTTAACCAATTACTTTGCACAAAGTAATTCAATGTATTTTGCAATGATTGTTATTAACCACTCTAATCAAGCTGTATATGCACATTTTAAGTTAAATAAATACATATGCACCTCAAACACAGGGTGGGAAAGTAGCAGCTTCTTTCAGCATTGGGTTTTTAGATATCAACTGCTTTACTGTTTTTCTTTATTAACACACTTGGGGCTAAAAATTTGCCGACCTTGCGAACAGTTTTTTGGTAATATTTCACCATTTTTCACGAAAAACAAGTTGGCAGGAAATTCAGAGACATCTTGCGGCGGCGGTTTTAAGTACCGCTGGGGAGCGGATTGCCGCTGTGCAAGACTCAAAATATCGCTTTCGCCAAAAATTTGGCTCAGTGTGCACCTGTATTTAGGATGGAAAAGAGCTGCAACGGGAGCAGCCGTAACTATGAAGACCTGCAAAAAAGGTAAGTTAAAGTTTTTATTAATTCTTTTTCAGTGATTCGATAGTTAAGTGTCTTATGAATGTCTTGTGATTTTTTTTTTTGCGTTTTCCCCCTCCCAAGGCCTCTCCCACAGCGGTATCGGCCTTGGATTAAAGTTGCAGAAAATTCGCCGTTTGCCCCATGAATCCCCATGCTACGCAAAGTGAAGCTTGAATTTTAGGCCTCAGAGGTTGCGGAGCAAAGGTGCTATTTTTGGCGAAAAATACCGTTTTCGTCAAAAAACAAATTTCTAGCCCCTATTATTTTGCAATGGGAATTGGTTTTCTCTTCCATTCTGAAAGTGGGGCAACAGTATATAATGCTCGTCGTTTTTTTTTAAACTGGATTCTACCATCTTGTTCTACTTAATGCTTTAAATACAGAAATTTGTAAATGATCAGTTGCTTTTTTTGAGTAGAAATTTATGCCTGATGCTCCTGCTGAAAATTTGTTTTTTACATGTATATTTCATAAACCACTGTACATTTTGATTGCACAGTGCTTACAAAAGCAGCACATTACCTTGGCTCAGTTGTAACATTCAACTCTAAGTCAAAAGGTTATTGATTCAAGCCCATCAAGTCTTGGGCATACAATGTTGCTGGAGATTTCCATGCACTACTGAGGGAGTGCGGCACTGTTGGAGCAGCTACCTTTTTGATGAGACTTTAAACTTCGTTCAAGTGGACATAAAAGATTCCACAGCACGTTTTCAAAGAATAATAGTGTTCTCGCAATATCCTTGACAACATTCAGCTGGAACTGCCAAAAAGTAACTGATCATTCATCGTGTCGTTTGTAGGGCTGTGCCATGTGTTAATTGGTTACCATGTTTGCCTACCAAATGAGTGACTACATTACATTTCAAAAAGCAATTTACTGGCTATGAGGGGCTTTGGGATATCCTGAGGACATGAAGGATGCAGTAAAAATGCATGTTCATTCTTTTAGTGTTGCACTAGGAACAACAGAGCTGCAAGCAATTATAATTTTGTTGGTGTTTTGGATCGATAATAATAGACCCAGGTTTGGGATCTGGATGAATGTTAAATAAGAGACAAGACAAATGAAGTAAAGATAAAACACCGTTTACTGAGAAAAGAAATATAATACAGTTTACGAAGAGAAGTATGATAAGATGCAACAAAGCTCACAGTCTTCGGCCTGTTGGGAACTGCACAACGACAGCTGGTCAGGAGCCTTGGGGGTTCTGGCACCGCTCGTGAATCATGGTCCAAGGTGAAGTTCAAAGAGCTACTGGACAGTTCTGTTCCTTTATACTATTGAACAAACATGGGTGCATGTGGCTTATGGCCAACTCCTAATCTGTAAGGCCCCAGCTGTTCTTCCACAAAGCACAAGACCTCAAGGCGCCGATCGTCCCATAAACCAGATGGTGTGCGCATCAAGGTCTCTCTCTGCATTAACAACATTCCACAAGGCATGAAGCAGAAAACACACTGTAAATGTCGGAATATCATAATTAACCCTATACAATACAGTTGGTCTGAGTTCAGTCAGTAAATGAGGCATGGGAACCAGTGGATGTGGTGTACTTGGACTTCAAAAAGGCATTTGACAAGATGCCACATAAAAGGTTACTGCACAAGATAAAAGTTCACGGGGTTGGTGGTAATATATTAACATGGATAGAGGATTGGCTAACTAACAGAAAACAGAGTAGGGATAAATGGTTCATTCTCTGGTTGGCAACTAGTAATTAGTGGGGTGCCCCCAACTATTTACAATCTATATAAACGACTTGGAAGAAGGGACTGAGTGTAACGTAGCCAAGTTTGCTGACGATACAAAGATGGGAGGAAAAGCACTGTGTGAGGAGGACACAAAAAATCTGCAAAAGGACATAGGCTAAGTGAGTGGCCAAAAATTTGGCAGATGGAGTACAATGTTGGAAAGTGTGAGGTCATGCACTTTGGTAGAAAAAACATCAAAGAGCAAATTATTATTTAAATGGAGAAAGATTACAAAGTGCTGCAGTACAGCGGGACCTGGGGGTACTTGTGCATGAAACACAAAAGGATAGTACGCAGGTGCAGCAAGTGATCAGGAAGGCCAATGGAATCTTGGCCTTTATTGCAAAGGGGATGGAGTATAAAAGCAGGGAAGTCTTGCTACAGCTATATAAGGTATTGGTGAGGCCACACCTGGAATACTGCGAGCAGTTTTGGTTTCCATATTTACAAAAGGATGTACTTGCTTTGAAGGTAGTTCAGAGAAGGTTCACAAGGTTGATTCTGGAGATGAGGTGGTTGACTTATGAGAAAAGGTTGAGTAGGTTGGGCCTCTACTCATTGGAATTCAGAAGAATGAGAGGTGATCTTATCAAAACAAGATTATGAGGAGGCTTGACAAGGTGGATGTAGAAAGGATATTTCCACTAATGGGGGAGACTAGAACTAAAGGGCATGATCTTAGAATAAGGGGCTGCCCATTTAAAACAGATGAGGGGAGGGTTGTAAATCTGTGGAATTCACTGCCTCAGAACTGTGGAAGCTGGAAAATTGAATAAAATTTAAGACAGAAATAGACAGTTTCTTAAATGAGCGGGCAGGGAAGTGGAGCTGAACTGATGATCAGATCAGCCATGATATTGAATGGGAGAGCAGGCTCGAGTAGGCCATACAGCCTACTCCTGTTCCTATTTTTTATGATTAGTGACCTGATGGTAATTGTCCTTTCCTATCCATGACTGGTCACTGTAACTGTTCTGGTTTCTCCTGGATATTGGACTGAGAGGGAGGAGGTTGTGGAGATTGATTTTTCTCCCCTCAAAGTTGTGACTCACCACACTGGTTCCACGGACATCAGGATCCTCCTACTTCAGCTTCAGAGCTAAGTTTGATCTGGTCCTTGCTTGATACCTACATTATCCCTTGTAGTTTCCAGTAAGGATCATTAGATTGTGGTCTGGCGGCAGGAGTCATAGCTGATGTTTCCCCAACTGCACTTATATTTCTATTTCTCTTTCTCGAGCTGTAAATTAGCTATTCATACTGCAAGCTGAGACTGCAGCATTAACGAAGCAAAAACAGAAACCCAAGTAAAACTGAAATATTTGTAAAAAGACATGATTGAGACTGAAATCTACTTGGTTTTATTGTAGCAGTTTATAATGCCATTTGAGCTCATTTAGTTAGTAGTCTTGTAAATACTCAAGTATTCTATGTATAGTTTTTTTTTTAGTTAATGGCATTTTCTAATGTAAAATGAGCAATTTTTTTTGGGGAGGAGGGGGAGGATTTTTGTTCTAGCACCACTCTGATTAAAACAACTGGGGCAATTTTAAAATGCCACTTGGACAGCTGGTGTGGTTTTCAACAGGCCTGTAAAATGGGTGCCAAACACTTCCACCCAAACCATGTTGGAGGCTTGCATTTGCAAACTTGGGTGATCCGCTGGTCGTTGGACCCCATTTCCAATTTTCAAGTACAAATGCGCAAAGGCCACTCCAATAATAGCGTGGAACATTTTTATGGGACAAATACTGTAGCCCAATGGGTAGGTCCCTCTTACTGAAGATTTCCAGCTCAGCTTGCTTATGGAGGCAGGCACCAGATTTTCAGGCCCCTACTTCAGCGAGTGCTCTAAGTGCTGCTGGGCAGCTCACTGACTGTATTCCAAAGAGGCCTAAATCTGAATCGGGCCTCCTGTTGGACGATTTGAACACAGCAGTCAAACCAGAGACTTCACATCCATTTTGCCTGTATATTTAAAACCATCTCCTGCTGAGAATAAAGAAATTGAATGTTTTCTTAGTTGGCCTTCAGATTTTAAATTTTCACTTATCTATTGAAATATATTCTCTACATGCGGGAAAGTCTCAATGTATAAAATTGCTAAGATTTGGTTTTGTTCAGTGTTCAATTTGCTTATTCAAAACAAAAAAGATGCAGTTTTAAAAAATACTGACTTGACTGCTTTAACTCCCAATGCTGTCCGATAGTTTTGTGTTGTGACGCAATAGGTTAGGCTCACTCCCGAGAAGATGGTGTGTCTGAGGTACTGGCTTTTGTTTGTCTGGAATTTCTTTCTGCGTTTAAAGTCGCCACCAGTTGAAGAATTTCAGGGTGATGAAATTTTCCTGTAAGATACAAGTTCATATAAATGCAAGAAGGCAGCAATGAGAAAATGCTATTTATCGAACTAGTTATATATGATTTACTTTTAATCATGGGTTGGAATGCTAATCCCATTTATTTAGCAGGTAAAAACAGAGAGACAGACTATTATCTGAATGGTGACAGATTAGGAAAAGGGAAGGTGCAACGAGACCTGGGTGTCATGGTACATCAGTCATTGAAGGTTGGCATGCAGGTACAGCAGGCGGTTAAGAAAGCAAATGGCATGTTGGCCTTCATAGCGAGGGGATTTGAGTACAGGGGCAGGGAGGTGTTGCTACAGTTGTACAGGGCCTTGGTGAGGCCACACCTGGAGTATTGTGTACAGTTTTGGTCTCCTAACTTGAAGGACATTCTTGCTATTGAGGGAGTGCAGCGAAGATTCACCAGACTGATTCCCGGGATGGTGGGACTGACCTATCAAGAAAGACTGGATCAACTGGGCCTGTATTCACTGGAGTTCAGAAGAGTGAGAGGGGACCTCATAGAAACGTTTAAAATTCTGACGGGTTTGGACAGGTTGGATGCAGGAAGAATGTTCCCAATGTTGGGGAAGTCCAGAACCAGGGGTCACAGTCTAAGGATAAGGGGTAAGCCATTTAGGACCGAGATAAGGAGAAACTTCTTCACCCAGAGAGTGGTGAACCTGTGGAATTCTCTACCACAGGAAGTAGTTGAGGCCAATTCACTAAATATATTCAAAAGGGAGTTAGATGAAGTCCTTACTACTCGGGGGATCAAGGGGTATGGCGTGAAAGCAGGAAGGGGGTACTGAAGTTTCATGTTCAGCCATGAACTCATTGAATGGCGGTGCAGGCTAGAAGGGCTGAATGGCCTGCTCCTGCACCTATTTTCTATGTTTCTATGTTAATATTCAATTAAGAATAGTACAGTGGGATTTTCTGCCTCTCTTCAGACTAAGATTACAAGGTGTAGACGTCAGCCTTCAAGACTGTATGGATCCCTACTGTTACTGTACCTTAGACAAGTAATGGGAATTTAAAGTTTTTCTTCCAGTTGAGTTTTGAAGAACAATGTACTACAGTAGTTACACGTTAAAGCATACAATTCAAAATACATTTTAGAATGAGCTGATGAAATATTACACATTGCAAAGTATTTGATTACTCAGGAAGGCAGGATCTAATTACACAGTCCAGACAAACTGCTGGCCTGTTTTGTTCTCCAAGGGGACCAATCAGAACTTTGGTGTTACAAACTTAAGTAATCCCTTATTGCCTTACTTAATACAGAACCAAGAATAACATTAACCTTTTGTTGAATCGTAAAACTCCTGCAATCGGCCAGGCTTTTGTTCCATCTCTTCATATTCAAAAGCTTGTGTAATCATTTCAAACTGATCCAGTTCTTTCACATATTTGGCTTCAACACTTGACTGGTTCTCGTATTCCTGTAGAAAGGTACATTCAAATAAAAATATATTCCACTGCTTGCAATTACTGAATATACTGCATAGCAAAGATAAGTGGGCACATACCCATAAATTAAATTTTGCATCACAAGTATTAACTGTCGACATCAAGTGTGAGTACAGCAGTGATACAGGTGCTGTATACAAGTACAAATGTGCTCTACAATTCATTACAATCACTAACTGGTGTCATAGGAACAGGAGTAGGCCATTCAGCCCCTCAAGCCTGTTCCGCCATTCAATGGGATCATGGCTAATCTGCGACCTAACTCCATATACCTGCCTTTGGCCAACAAAAATCTTACCAATCTCCGATTTAACATTAACAATTGATCTAGCATCAATTGCTGTTTGCAGAAGAGAGTTCCAAACTTCTACCACCCTTTGTGCCCAAGTTTCCACATGATTTGCGCCTGATTTTTAGGAGCAACTGGTGGAGAACGGACTATCTTAGAAATTGCAATTCTCCACATTTTTTTTTCTGCAGTTCTAGTCAGTTAGAACAGTTTCACTTTGGAACAGAATTTTTTCTTCAAAAGGGGGCGTGTCCGGCCACTGACGCCTGACTTCAAAGTTTCCACAATGAAAACGTACTCCAAACTAACTTAGAATGGAGCAAGTGAAGATTTTTGTAGAACTGAAAAAACCTTGTCTACACATTAAAAAATCAGGCGCAGGTTACAAATTAGGCGTCCAGAACGAGGTGGGGGGGGAGGGGGGAAGGGAAGCCATTAAATTCTATAATAAATCCTTATTTATACTTATACAAATAAATCCAACCTGAATAAAAATTTATAAGCAAAGAAAAGATTAAATAAACCATCTTCCTACCTGTGTGAAAGTGCTTTAGCCTGGGAGAATGCTGCAGGAAGCCTCAAGTTGAGGCAGCCATTCGGTCCCGCGGAGGGGGGGAGGGAGAGAGAAGGAAGCCGTTGGTTCCCACGGGGGGGGGGGGGGGGGGGGGGGAGAGGGAGGAAGAGAGAGGGAAGGAGGCAGCCGTTCGTTCCCGGGGGGGGGGGGGGGGGAGAGGGAGGAAGAGAGAGGGAAGGAGGCAGCCGTTCGTTCCCGGGGGGGGGGGGGGGGGAGCCGTTCGTTCCTGGGGGGGGGAGAGAGAAGAAAGCCGTTGGTTCCCACGGGGGGGGGGTGTGGAGGGAGGAAGAGAGAGGGAAGGAGGCAGCCGTTCGTTCCCGGGGGGGGGGGGGGGGGGGGCGAGGAGAAGAGAGGAGGAAGCCGTTCGTTCCCGGGGAGGAGGAGGAGGCAGCCATTCGTTCACGTGGGAGGGGGAGGGGGGGGGGGGAGCCGTTCGTTCCCGCGGGGGGGGGGGAAGGAGGGAAACGGCTGCCTCAATTTTCTGAGGCTTCCTGCAGCCTTCTCACTGCTGCAAGAAGCCTCAGTGCTGATGGCAATGTGCTTTTATTAAAAAATGTTCAAAAATTAAACAGCTAAAAAGAACTACAAAAATGGCCGAGTGCCAATGTTTCCTTCACACTGCGCGTGCACGAATGCTCCAATGTGCACGCGCAGGGTTGCCGGCAGGAAAAAAAACTAATTTAAATGGTACCCGCCCCCTCCCACTTACAAAATCGGCGCGAGTGGTAGGCTCCGCCCCCCTGGGCGCCGCGCCAAACAGACATGGAGTTGCAGGGCGCTCCAGAATCGCGCGTTTTTTTTTCCGGCGCCGTTTCCGGCGCGAAAACGGGCGCCCAGCTCGGAGGGGCGCCCGTTTTTTATCGTTTGGAAACTTGGGGCCTTTGTGTGTAGAAGTGTTTCCTAACTTCACTCCTGAAATGTCTGGCTCTAATTTTTGGACTATGTCCCCCTAGTCCTAGAATCCCCAACCAGCGGAAATAGTTTCTACCCTATCTGTTCCCCTTAATATCTTGTAAAATTCAATCAGATCATCCCTTAACCTTCTAAATTCTAGGCAATACAACCCTAATTTGTATAATCTCTCCTCATAACTTCTTAACCCTTGATATCTGGGTATCATTCTGGTAAACGTATGCTGAACTCCCTCCAAGGCCAGTATATCCTTCCTGAGGTGTGGTACCCAGAACTGCTCAGTACTCAAGGTGTGGTCTAACCAGGTCTTTGTACAGCTGCAGCATAACTTCTACCCCCTTGTATTCTAGTCCTCTAAATATAAAGGCCGGGATTCCAATAGCCTTTTTGATTATTTTCTGTACCTATTAATGACATTTTAATGATCTATGTACCTGGATCCCCCAAGTCTCTTTTTTTAAGCTTTTCACCATTTAGGAAGTATCTTTTCTATCCTTTTTAGGTCCAAAGTGGATGACCTCACATTGAATGTGTCCATTCCATTCTCTATGAAACTGTTGGCAAATGGCTCAGCAATCTTGACATCACAATTAATATGCTTTTGTATTTTGATCTAAATTTATTTTCTCTTCCTCCTTAAATACCACTCCAGAGACTTGAGTACATAATCGAGGCTGACACTTCAGTGCAGAACTGAGGGAGTGCTGCACTGTCTGATATGCCGTCTTTCGGATGAGACGTTAAACTGAGACCCTGTCTGCCCTCAAGTGGATGTAAAAGATCCCAATGGCACTGAGTTTTTCTGATGTATTGGCCAACCATTATCCTTCAAATAACATCACTAAAGCAGATTTGGTCATTTATCTCATTACAGTTTAACGGGACCTTGCTGAGTGCAAATTGGCTGCTGTGGTTTTCTACATCACAACAGGGACTGCATTTCAAAAGTACTCAGATGGCTATGAAATGATTTGAAATGTACTGAGGACATGAAAGGTGCTATATAAATGCTAGTTATTTTTCTTTATATACATAGGAAATAAATTAGAATGATGCCCAAGCGTATAGTATCAGTGTGTATCAGCAGGCTATTTGACAATGGAGAACATCACAGTTGAGTCCAATCCTTTCTTCATCTCACATCCACATGTTTATTTTCAAATAGTTATGTTGAGTATAAGCTACAAAATGATGTTTCTTTCTCTAGCCCATAGACTCCCAGGTGAATGCAGTGTCCCCACTTCTTTCACAGCTCTGCCCACCAACCCTGCTGGCTGTTCCCTAATCATAGAAATTTACAGCAAATAAGACGACCATTTCGGCCCATCGTGTCTGCGCCGGCCGACCAAGAGCTATCCAGCTGAATCCCATTTTCCAGCTCTTGGTCCGTAGCCCTGTAGGTTATGGCACTTTAAGTGCCCATCCAAGTATTTTTTAAATGTGGTGAGGCTTTCTGCCTCGACCCACCCTTTGCATAAGAACATAAAAAATAGGAACAGGAGTAGGTCATACGGCCCCTCGAGCCTGCTCCACCATTCAATAAGATCATGGCTGATCCAATCATGGACTCAGCTCCACTTCCCCGCTCCTCCCCATAATCCCTTATCACTCAAGAAATTGTCTATTTCTGTCTTAAATTTATTCAATGTCACAAATTCCACAGCTCTCTAAGGCAGCGAATTCCACAAATTTACAACCCTCAGAAGAAATTTCTCCTCATCTCTGTTTTAAATGGGCGGCCCCTTTTTTCGAAGATCATGCCCTCTAGTTCTAGTCTGCCCCATCAGTGTAAACATCATCTCTGCGTCCACCTTGTGAAGCCCCCTCATAATCTTATGTTTCGATACGATCACCTCTTATTCTTCTGAATTCCAATGAGTAGAGGCCCAACCTACTCAACCTTTCCTCATAAGTCAACCCCCTCATCCCCAGAATCAACCTAGTGAACCTCTGAACTGCCTCCTTTTGTAAATATGTAAACCAAAACTCCACGCAGTACGCCAGGTGTGGCCTCCTCAATACCTTATATAGCTGTAGCAAGACTTCCCTGCTTTTGTACTCCATCCCCTTTGCAATAAAGGCCAAGATACCATTGGCCTTCCTGATCACCTGCTGTACCTGCATACTATCCTTTTGTGTTTTATGCACAAGTAGCCCCAGGTCCCGCTGTACTGTGACACTTTACAATCTTTCTCCATTTAAATAATAACTTGCTCTTTGATTCTTTCTGCCAAAGTGCCTGACTTCACACTTTCCAACATTATACTCCATCAGCCAAATTTTTGCCCACTCACTTAGCCTGTCTATGTCCTTTTGCAGATTTTTTTGTGTCCTCACATGTTGCTTTTCCTCCCATCTTTGTATCATCAGCAAACTTGGCTACGTTACACTTAGTCCCTTCTTCCAAGTCGTTAATATAGATTGGGGTCCCAGCACTGATCCCTGCAGCACCTCACTAATTACTGGTTGCCAACCAGAGAATGAACCATTTATCCCAACTCTCTGTGAGTTAGCCAATCCTCTATCCATGCTAATATATTACCCCCAATCCTGTGAACTTTTCGGCAGTGAGTTCCAGACTGCCAGCCCCACCACCTTCTGGGTGAAGAAATTTCCTCTCATATCTCCTCTAAACCTCCACTAATTACTTTAAATCTATGCCCCTGGTTGTTGACCCCTCTGCCAAGGGAAACAGGTCCTATCAACTCTATCCAGGCCCCTCATAATTTTATACACCTCAATCAGGTCTCCCTTCAGCCTCCTCTGTTCCAAAGAAAACAGACCCAGCATCTCCAATCTTTCCTCATCGCCAAAATTCTCCAGTCCAGGCAACATTCTTGTAAATCTCCTCTGCACCCTTTCCAGTGCAATCACATTTTTCCTGTAAAGTAGTGACCAGAACTGCACACAGTATTCCAGCTGTGGCTGAACCAGTGTTTTAAACAGTTGAAGCATGAGCTCCTTGCTCTTATATTCCATGCCTTGACTTATAAAGGCAAGTATTCCATATATGCCTTCTTAACCACCTTATCTACCTGGCCTGCTACCTTCAGGGATCTGTGGACCTGCACTCCAAGGTCCCTTTGTTCCACCACATTTTTCAGTGTCGTACCATTTAATGTGTATTCCCGTGCCTTGTTAGACTTCCCCAAATGCAATACCTCACACTTATCCAGATTGAATTTCATTTGCCACTGTTCTGCCCACCTGACCAGTACATTGATATAGAAACATAGAAATTTACAGCGCAGAAGGCGGCTATTTCAGCCCATCATGTCCGCGCCAGCTGACAGAGCCACACGGCCCTCGGTCAGCAGCCCTGAAGGTTACATATAAACCTATGAACAATGGCAGAAAGATAAAGAGCACCCAGCCCAACCAGTCCGCCCTACAGAAATGCGACACCCCTTACACTAAAACATGCTACATTCCACCCCAACCGGAGCCATGTGATTTCCTGGGACAGGCAAAAACCAGAAAAAAACCCAGGCCAATTGGGGGGAAAAAAATCTGGTAAAATTTCTTCTCGACCCATCCAGGTATTCAAAACTAGTCCAGGAGATCACCCTGGCTGTATTCGATTCCCTGCAGTACTTACCATCGTATCTGAGCCAACCAACAAGAGGTCATCCAGTCTAATCCCAATTACCAGCTCTAGGTTCGTAACCCTGCAGGTTACTGCACTTTAAGTGCCCATCCAACAATCTCTTAAAAGTGGTGAGGGTTTCTGCATCCACCACTCTTCCAGGCAGCGAGTTCCAGATCCCCATAACCCTCTGCATAAAGAAGCCCCCTCTAAACCTTCCACCAACTACCTTAAAACTATGCCCCCTTGTAATTGACCCCTCCACCAATGGAAATAGGCCCTTGCTATCCACTCTATCCAGGCCCCTCAAAATTTTGTACACCTCAATGAGGTCTCCGCGCGACCTCCTCTGTTCCAATGAGAACTAACTCAGCCTATCCAATCTGTCCTCAGTTAAGATTCTCCATTCCAGGCAGCATCCTGGTAAATCGCATCTGCACCCTCTCTAGTGCAATCACGTCGTTTCTATAATATGGCGATCGGAACTGCACGCAGAGCTCCAGCTGTGGCCGAACCGGAGTATTATACAATTTAAGCACAACCTCCCTGCTCTTATATTCTATGCCTCGGCCAATAAAGGCAATATGCCTTCTTAACCATCTTATCCACCTGGCCCGCTACTTTCAGGGATCTGTGGACAAGCACACAAAGGTCCCTTTGTTCATCTACACTATTAAGTGGCCTGCCGCTTAACATAGAAACATAGAAAATAGGTGCAAGAGCAGGCCATTCAGCCCTTCAAGCCTGCACCACCATTCAATATGATCATGGCTGATCATGCAACTTCAGTACCCCACTCCTGCCTTCTCTCCATACCCTCTTTAGCCATAAGGGCCACATCTAACTCCCTTTTGAATATATCCAAGAACATAAGGATTAGGAACAGGAGTAGGCCATCTAGCCCCTCGAGCCTGCTTCGCCATTCAACAAGATCATGGCTGATCTGGCCGTGGACTCAGCTCCACTTACCCGCCCGCTCCCCGTAACCCTTAATTCCCTTATTGGTTAAAAATCTATCTATCTGTGATTTGAATACATTCAATGAGCTAGCCTCAACTGCTTCCTTGGGCAGAGAATCCCACAGATTCACAACCCTCTGGGAGAAGAAATTCCTTGTCAACTCGGTTTTAAATTGGCTCCCCCGTATTTTGAGGCTGTGTCCCCTAGTTCTAGTCTCCCCGACCAGTGGAAACAACCTCTCTGCCTCTATCTTGTCTATCCCTTTCATTATTTTAAATGTTTCTATAAGATCCTTCTGAACTCCAACGAGTAAAAACCCAGTCTACTCAATCTATCATCATAAGGTAACCCCCTCATCTCCGGAATCAGCCGAATGAATCGTCTCTGTACCCCCTCCAAAGCTAGTATATCCTTCCTTAAGTAAGGTGACCAAAACTGCACGCAGTACTCCAGGTGCGGCCTCACCAATACCCTGTACAGTTGCAGCAGGACCTCCCTGCTTTTGTACTCCATCCCACTCGCAATGAAGGCCAACATTCCATTCGCCTTCCTGATTACCTGTTGCACCTGCAAACTAACTTTTTGGGAGAGGCCGCGTGGCCTAATGGGTAAGGCGTCAGTCTTCGATCACAAACCACCAAGTTTTCAGAAGATTGCAGGTTCTCGTCCTGCCGCGGTCGACTTCGCTCACTGCGTGAAATTTTTCACCCAGGTCGGGTGGCACGGTTTAATGTTTTACGTTTTGCAGGTAGACTCAAAGAGTTTCATGCACAAGGACCCCCAGGTCCCTCTGTACCGCAGCATGTTGTAATTTCTCCCCATTCAAATAATAGTCACTTTTACTGTTTCCCCCCCCCCCCCCCCCAAGGTGGATGACCTCACATTTTCCAACATTGTATTCCACTTGCCAAACCTTAGCCCATTCGCTTAACCTATCTAAATCTCTTTGCAGCCTCTGTGTCCTCTACACAACCCGTTTTCCCACTAATCTTTGTGTCATCTGCAAATTTTGTTACACTACACTCTGTCCCCTCTTCCAGGTCATCTATGTATATTGTAAACAGTTGTGGTCCCAGCACTGATCCCTGTGGCACACCACTAACCACCGATTGCCAACCTGAAAAGGACCCATTTATCCCGACTCTCTGCTTTCTGTTAGTTAGCCAATTCTCTATCCATGTTAATACATTTCCTCTGACTCCGCGAACCTTTATCTTCTGCAGTAACCTTTTGTGTGGCACTTTATCGAATGCCTTTTGGAAATCCAAATACACCATATCCATCGGTATACCTCTATCCACCATGCTCGTTATATCCTCAAAGAATTCCAGTAAATTAGTTAAACATGATTTCCCCTTCATGAATTCATGTTGCGTCTGCTTGATTGCACTATTCCTATCTAGATGTACCGCTATTTCTTCCTTAATGATAGTTTCAAGCATTTTCCCCACTACAGATGTTAAACTAACTGGCCTACAGTTACCTGCCTTTTGTCTGCCCCCTTTTTTAAACACAGGCATTATATTAGCTGCTTTCCAATCCGATGGTACCTCCCCAGAGTCCAGAGAATTTTGGTAGATTATAACAAATGCATCTGCTATAACTTCCACCATCTCTTTTAATACCCTGGATGCATTTCATCAGGACCAGGGGACTTGTCTACCTTGAGTCCCATTAGCCTGTCCAGCACGACCTCCCCAGTGATAGTGATTGTCTCAAGGTCCTCCCTTCCCACATTCCTGTGACCAGCAATTTTTGGCATGGTTTTTGTGTCTTCCACTGTGAAGACCGAAGCAAAATAATTGTTTAAGGTCTCAGCCATTTCCACATTTCCCATTATTAAATCCCCCTTCTCATCTTCTAAGGGACCAACATTTACTTTAGTCACTCTTTTCCGTTTTATATATCGGTAACAGCTTTTACTATCTGTTTTTATGTTTTGCGCAAGTTTACTTTCGTAATCTGTCTTTCCTTTCTTTATTGCTTTCTTAGTCATTCTTTGCTGTCGTTTAAAATTTTCCCAATCTTCTAGTCCCACTAACCTTGGCCACCTTATACGCATTGGTTTTTAATTTAATACTCTCCTTTATTTCCTTGGTTATCCACGGCTGGTTATCCCTTCTCTTACCGCCCTTCTTTTTCACTGGAATATATTCTTGTTGCGCACTATGAAAGAGCTCCACTGTTGCTCAATTGTGCCACCGTTTAGTCTGTGTTTCCAGTTTACTTTAGCCAACTCTGCCCTCATCCCACTGTAGTCCCCTTTGTTTAAGCATAGTACGCTCGCTTGAGACACTACTTCCTCACCCTCAATCTGTATTACAAATTCAACCATACTGTGATCACTCATTCCGAGAGGATCTTTTACTAGGAGATCGTTTATAATTCCCGTCTAATTACACAGGACCAGATCTAAGATAGCTTGCTCCCTTGTAGGTTCTGTAACATACTGTTCTAAGAAACAATCCCGTATGCATTCTATGAATTTCCCCTCAAGGCTACCCCGTGCGATTTGATTTGACAATCGATATGCAAGTTAAAATCCCCCATGATTACTGCCGTTCTTTTTTCACATGCCTCCATTATTCCCTTGATTATTGTCCGCCCCACCGTGAAGTTATTATCTGGGGGCCTATAAACTACACCCACCAGTAACTTTTTCCCCTTACTATCTCTAATCTCCACCCACAATGATTCAACATTTTGTTCATTAGAGCCAATATCGTCTCTCACAACTGCCCTGATATCATCCTTTATTAACAGAGCTACCCCACCTTCTTTCCCTTCTTGTCTATCTTTCCAAATTGTCAGATACCCCTGTATGTTTAATTCCCAGTCTTGGCCACCCTGCAACCATGTTTCTGTAATGGCCACCAAATCATACCCATTTATAATGATTTGTGCCGTCAACTCATTTACTTTATTTCGAATCCAACGAACTGGACTCAATAACTTTCTGTGGTAGAGAATTCCATGGGTTCACAATTCTCTGGTGAAAAAGTTTCTCCTCATCTCGGTCTTAGATGGCTTACCCCTTATCCTTAGACTGTGACCCATGGTTCTGGACTTCCCCAACATTGGGAACATTCTTCCTGCATCTAACCTGTCCAATCCCATCAGAATTTTATATGTTTCTATGAGATCCCCTCTCATTCTTCCAAATTCCAGTGAATATAAGTCTAGTCGATCCAGTCTTTCTTCATAGGTCAGTCCTGCCATCCCAGGAATCAGTCTGGTGAACCTTTGCTGCACTCCCTCAATAGCAAGAATGTCCTTCCTCAAATTAGGAGACCAAAACTGCACACAATACTCAAGGTGTGGTCTCACCAAAGACCCTGTACAACTGCAGTAAGACCTCCCTGCTCCTGTACCCAAATCCTCTCGCTATGAAGGCCAACATGCCATTTTCTTTCTTTACTGCCTGCTGTACCTGCATGCCTACTTTCAGTGACTGATGTACCATGACACCCAGGTCTCGTTGCACCGCCCCTTTTACTAATCTGTCACCATTCAGATAATAATCTGCCTTCCTGTTTTTGCCATCCAAGTGGACAACATCACATTTATCCACATTATACTGCGCATCTGCCATGCATTTGCCCACTTACCTAACCTAACCTGTCCAAGTCACACTGCAGCCTCTCAGCATCCTCCTCACAGCTTACACTGCCACCCAGCTTAGTGTCATCTGCAAACTTGGAGATATTATATTCAATCCCTTCGTCTAAGTCATGAATATATATTGTGTAAATAGCTGGGGTCCCAGCACTAAACCTTGCGGTACCCCACTAGTCACTGCTTGCCTTTCTGAAAAGGACCCGTTTATTCCCACTCTGTGCTTCCTATCTGCCAACCAGTTCTCTATCCACTTCAATACATTACCCCCAATACCATGTGCCTTAATTTTGCACACTAATATCTTGTGTGGGACCTTGTCAAAAGCCTTTTGAAAGTCCAAATACACCACATCCACTGGTTCTCCCTTGTCCACTCTGCTAGTTTCATCCCAAAAAATTCTGGAATTGTATACCCTTTCCTTATTAGTCCTCCCAAAGTGCATTACCTCACACTTCTCCGAATTAAAATCCATTTGCCACTGTTCTGCCCACCTGACCAGTAGTTTCATATCTTCCTGCAGTCCATGACTTTCCTCTTCATTATCAACCACACAGCCAATTTTAGTGTCATCTGCAAACTTCTTAATCATCCTCCCTATATTCAAATTTAAATCATTGATATATGCCACAGAAAAACAAGGGACCCAGTACTGAGCCCTGCAGAACCCCATTGGAAACATCCTTCCAGTCACAAAAACATCAACATTACCCTTTGCTTCCTACCTCTAAACTAATTTTAGATCCAACTAGCCACTTTGCCCTGGATCCCATGGGCTTTAACCTTCGTGACCAGTCTACCATGTGGGACCTTATCAAAAGCTTTGCTAAAGTCCATATGCACAACATCATATGCATTACCCTCATTGACCCTCTTGGTTACCTCCTCAAAAATTTTAATCAGGATAGTCAAACACGATCTTCCCATAAACAAATTCATGCTGACTGCCTTTCCAAATGTAGATTTATCCCGTCTTTCAGGATTTTTTTCCCAATAATTTTACCACCACTGAGGTTAGGCTGACAGGCCTGCAATTACTTGGCCTATCCCTTTCTCCTTTCTTAAACATTAGCAGTCCTCTGGCACCATGCCCAAATCCAAAGAGTACTGGAAATTGATGGTCAAGACCTCTGCTATTTCCTCTTTTACTTCGCTCAACGGCCTGGGATGCATTTCATCTGGGCCTGGGGACTTATCTACTTTCAAAGCTGCTAAACCCCTTAATACCTCCTCTCTCACTATATTTATTCATACAGAATTTCACACTCCTCCTCAATAGCAGTAATTGCATTACCTCTTTCCTTTGTGAAAACAGACATAAATTATTCATTAAGAACCATACCAACATCTTCCATCTTGGCTCCCCAAGGATTGTTGGGCATTATCTGGACATTACGTTTTAATATTTCTCACTGCAGAAAAGAGCTGGCAGCCCCCGTTGTGGGAGGGGCCCAAGTATTTTTCCATGTTGTACATTAAAAATCCACATCTGATGGGCAGGGGTGGTCTGGGACAAGTTACAATGGCCAGAAGGTGTCAACTCATCACAGGTAATAGCCAAAGATGCCGGGTCCATTGTTAAGCAATGTGAACTCGTCAGAGATGTAAACTAGTCAATGATCAAGCCATTAGCTGGATGAGATAACCCAGAGAGGCAGGAAAAAAAGAAAGGCATTAAGCCCCAGACCGGTTGGAAGCGAAAACCCATCACCGGCTATCACTGGAATACTCATTTACAAAGTTCTGAGATGATGGACCACTCAGACAGAAGCTTTGAAACATGGAAAAACTTTATTTGGCCAAAAGAAGCAAAGACACTTTGGATATAAAAGGTGGGCGTGTGGCCATCTCTCTCGCTCTCTCTCTCTCTTGCTTCACCTCTACAAGGACTGAACACGTTGTCTGGGAAGGAGAGAAGAAACCATCAACGAGCAACCAGAGCCTCGCCATTCAACTGTGAAGCTAATCTCGAGACTGGGACTTGGATACTACAGACAGTACAAAACCAGAAGAGACACATTTTCACCAGGAGAAGCAACGAGTAAGCCAACGAATCGGTGAGCATCATCCCTGCCCACACATCTTTAAGATCACAGCCACTGTGTGAGGAGGTGTCATGTGTTCTCCCAACCAAGCCTTAGTAAGGGTTTTAGTGGGGAGGTTTTGCTGCGAGGACCATAGAGGTGCGCCCAGCCGGTCGTACAGATTGGTGGTACACTGTAGATCCGAGCAGAGGGTTTAGACATTGGGTACTTCGCGATAGGGGTGTATTAGACATGCCAGGGTATTGGACCGTACTGCATCAACACTTTATTTACTTGTAGTTTTACTGTGTTGAGGTAGCTTTAATAAAGCATTGACGGTTGGTACCGAGGTATTTGTCCGTGACTCATTCGTCTGTTCAGTGCAGTAATCACTCCTAGAGGTGCAACGAGACCTAGGTGTCATGGTATATCAGTCATTGAAGGTTGGCATGCAGGTACAGCAGGCGGTTAAGAAAGCAAATGGCATGTTGGCCTTCATAGCGAGGGGATTTGAGTACGGAGGCAGGGAGGTGTTGCTACAGTTGTACAGGGCCTTGGTGAGGCCACACCTGGAGTATTGTGTACAGTTTTGGTCTCCTAACTTGAGGAAGGACATCCTTGCTATTGAGGGAGTGCAGCGAAGGTTCACCAGACTGATTCCCGGGATGGCGGGACTGACCTATCAAGAAAGACTGGATCAACTGGGTTTGTATTCACTGAAGTTCAGAAGAATGAGAGGGGATCTCATAGAAACGTTTAAAATTTTGACGGGTTTAGACAGGTTAGATGCAGGAAGAATGTTCCCAATGTTGGGGAAGTCCAGAACCAGGGGTCACAGTCTAAGGATAAGGGGGTAAGCCATTTAGGACTGAGATGAGGAGAAACTTCTTCACCCAGAGAGTGGTGAACCTGTGGAATTCTCGACCACAAAAAGTTGTTGAGGCCAATTCACTAAATATATTCAAAAAGGAGTTAGATGTAGTCCTTACTACTAGGGAGATCAAGGGGTATGGCGAGAAAGCAGGAATGGGGCACTGAGGTTGCATGTTCAGCCATGAACTCATTGAATGGCGGTGCAGGCTCGAAGGGCCGAATGGCCTACTCCTGCACCTATTTTCTATGTTTCTATTTAGAACTAGTGTAACATGGGGGTGCGTCAAAAACACCCAAGGTAAACCACTTACACCACACAAATATTACCCTCATGGTCTTCTAATAGGCTCTGCCCTTTCTGTACCACTTTTTAAGAAAGGAGGGAAGAGAGAAAACAGGTAATTATAGACCGGTTAGCCAGACATCAGTAGTGGGGAAAATGTTGGAATCAATTATTAAAGATGAAATAGCAGCACATTTGGAAAGCAGTGACAGGATCGGTCCAGGTCAGCATGGATTTATGAAAGGGAAATCATGCTTGACAAATCTTCTGAAATTTTTTGAGGATGTAACTGTTAGAGTGGATGAGGGAGAACTAGTGGATATGGTGTATTTGGACTTTCAAAAGATTTTTGACAAGGTCCCACACAAGAGATTGGTGTGCAAAGTTAAAGCACATGGTATTGGAGGTAATGTACTGACATGGATAGAGAACTGGTTGGCAGACAGGAAGCAGAGAATTGGGATAAACGGGTCCTTTTCAGAATGGCAGGCAATGACTAATGGGGTGCCGCAGGGCTCAGTGTTGGGGCCCCAGCTATTTACAATATACATTAATGATTTAGATGAAGGAATTGAGTGTAATATCTCCAAGTTTGCCGATGACACTAAGCGGGGTGGCAGTGTGAGCTGTGAGGAGGATGCCAAGTGGCTGCAGGGAGACTTGGACAGGTTAGGTGAGTGGACATCGCATGGCAGATGCAGTATAATGTGGATAAATGTGAGGTTATCCACTTTGATGGCAAAAACACAAAGACAGAATATTATCTGAATGGCGACAGATTAGGAAAAGGGGAGGTGCAATGAGACCTGGGTGTCATGGTACATCAGTCATTGAAAGTTGGCATGCAGGTACAGCAGACGGTGAAGGCGGCAAATGGTATGTTGGTCTTCATAGCGAGGGGATTTGAGTAAAGGAGTAGGGAGGTTTTACTGCAGTTGTACAGGGCCTTGGTGAGGCCTCACCTGGAATACTGTGTTCAGTTTTGGTCTCCTAATCTGAGGAAGGACGTTCTTGCTATTGAGGGAGCGCAGCAAAGGTTTACGAGACTGATTCGCAGGATGGCAGGACTGACATATGAGAGACTGGATCGACTGGGCCTGTATTCACTGGAGTTCAGAAGGATGAGAGGGGATCTCATTGAAACACAAAATTCTGACGGGACTGGACAGGTTAGATGCAGGAAGAATGTTCCCAATGTTGGGGAAGTCCAGAACCAGGGGACATAGTCTAAGGATAAGGGGTAAGCCATTTGGGACTGAGATGAGGAGAAACTTCTTCACTCAGAGAGTTGTTAACCTGTGGAATTCCCTACCGCAGAGTTGTTGATGCCAGTTCATTGGATATATTCAAGAGGGAGTTAGATATGCCCTTACAGCTAAGGGGATCAAGGGGTATGGAGAGAAAGCAGGAAAGGGGTACTGAGGTGAATGATCAGCCATGATCTTATTGAATGGTGGTGCAGGCTTAAAGGACCGAATGGCCTATTCCTGCATCTATTTTCTATGTTTAGTTACCCTCTTGCTTGTAATATATTTATGGAACATCTTTTAGAATATTTATAGAATATTTTCCTGCAACAGCTTTCTTCTTCATCATCATCCACACAGTCTATTTTAGTGTCATCTGCAAACTTCTTAATCATATCCCCTACATTTAAGTCCATGTTATTGATATATACCACATAAAGCAAGTGACCCAGCACTGAGCCCTCCGGAACCCCACTGGTTACAGCCTTCCAGTCACCCATCAACCATTACCCTTTGCTTCCTGTCTCCGAGCCAATTTGGATCCAACTTGCCACTTTGCCCTGGAACCCATGGGCTTTTACTTTCGTGACCAGTCTGCCATGTGGGACCTTATCAAAAGCTTTGCTAAAATCCATATACACTACATCATACACACTCATCGACCCTCCTGGTTACCTCCTCAAAAAAGTCAATCAAGTTAGTCAGACACCTCGTTCCATCTCACCCTTCAGAATGATTGCTCCTTCATGAAAAAAAGTCTTTGCCATCCACGATCTCATCAAGGAGAATCAGCTGCTGACAGCAAACTGGCTGGCGACTGCTTCTCCCTCACTGAAGTTTCCATGCCTAGCTACACATTCCACCCAAAAACCACTGTGGTGATGGCATAGCTCACATTGCTAAAATACCCCTCAGCACGTCCCCTTACTCCTCTGGCAAGTTCTCTTCCCTTGAGGATCTCATTCAAAATACTCATCATCTACTTTCCTTCCAAGTCCCATGCTGACTTATTCAATGAGACCTCCTTCCTCTACTCACTTAACCTTTGCACTAGTGACTACTTATCTTTGATGACTTCAATCCACACTACAACTCCCCTACACCCCTCTTCTCGGACTTCATTACCCTCCTGTTCTCACTCAATCTAACCTTTTACTTCAACTACCCCACCCATACCTTCACCCAGCCTTTCAATCCCACCATCTCTCACGATCTCTCTGCACCCAATGTCTGAATCATTGATAAGGCTATCCATGACCATTTCTTTGTCTCCCTTATCAATCACATGTACTACCCTAATTCCAATATCCTTATCATTCATCTTTGGAAACTCTCCTCCAGCTTCCACAAACTCACTCTCCCCTTTTCCTCTGGCTCTCTACCTGTCACAATATCATTGCAGTCAAACTACTGAACCGTGCTCTCACATCCACATGCGACCTTGTTCCTAGCAAATTGATCAGTGTCTCCAAACCCTGTCGCTCTTCCTGGTACATTCCTCATCTTCAAGTCATAGGTTCGCAAACATTCTGTACAACTGGCCTAAGTAACAATCATCAGATTTCGTACGGCCTTATTCAGCTCTACAATACCCCACCTCAATCCAAACTAACAACTACTCCAAAATCATCTTGGAGGGCAAGGCCAGCTCTAGGTTCCTTTTCTCCACAGCTAACCGTCCTCTGAAACCCCTTTCTCTTGCCCCCTCCATCTTCACCTCAAAGTTCAAGGGGCTCACGGATTTCTTAGTCTCTAAAATCAAGCCCATCTGCGCAGTTGCCTGTGCTAGCTTCTCCCTGTTCTCAGTTCCAAGCTCCCCACTAATCCATCCCTGAACTCTCAGAATTTTGAAGTTTCTCCCACATTTCCTACCTCACCCTTTCCAAATTCATCTCTTCCCCAAGACCCACCTCCGATTACATTTATCCCTTCCCCACTCTACTCTTGATTACTCAACTACCCCTCCTGGCCCCCATGACAGGCAACATTGTTAACAGTTACATTTCCTATCACTTTCTCCCTCAATACCACTGTTATTTCCCTCTGACCCCCACCCCCCCCCACACTTAAAAAAAAAAATACACTCCATCAATCAGTTCTCTATATTTATCGGTCCATCTCTAACGTCCCCTTCAACTTTAAGGTCCTCAAGTAACTCCCTATTGGTATCCCTGTTAACTACATAGTCAAAACAGTAGAATACAAGTCAGAGGAGGTAATGATCTAACTTTATAGCGCTGTAGTCAGACCTCAACTTGAATACTATGTCCAGTTCTGGTCACCAAGAAATGAAGGAAATATTCAAGAGCTGAAGGCAATACAAAGAGGAGGCATAAAATGTGAAATATTCCAGTAAGCTGAAGTTCCAGGCCAAGGGCTCTCTGTTTGACTCCTAGATCTCTTATATTTACATTGATATGGGGCAGGTTAAAGGTACACTCTGGTTTGTAGGAGATGCGAGATCTACTTACGTAAGTGGCCAGTGACACATAGAATATACATCTGGTAAAATCCAAAAGTATCAACACCTTGGGAGAAACTTAAAATAGGAAACAATGCGAGGAGTCTTGATTGTAACAGAGTACAGGGAAGCAGAAGAATGCATAGGATGGTGTATTTACAAGCTTAGGAGGGCCAAGAGAGAAAAGTTCAGGGAACATAGTATTGGTAAGAGAGAGACCAGGACATTACAGGTGGTGAAGATTCACTTTACCTTCACACCTGCTGCAGTGTGTCTACAACGAGTGCAAAGTGAAAAATTAACAGACAACCTAAAACCGTTTAAACTTCATTTTTGAAAACATTTTTGTGTTCGAAGCGATGACAGGTCAGGTGGGTCTTTGTTAACATTAAAAATGTAACCACCGTTTGGAGACTGGTAAGTGGAGTTCTGCACAGTAAGGATACATACTGCGAAAGTGGTGCAGACCAAGCACTATAAGTTAGCTCTGCTGACTCCATCTCTAAGCAGATACCAATCGCAAACTTGTAAACCGCTCCCCTTAAATCTCCAGGTTGCAAGGATGAGCAAGTGTCATGTTGGCCTCTATTGATGCTACTTTCTCCCATTTATCCCTCTTTTTGTAAAGCTCCTGATTTTCATTTGCTCCCTACCAGCCTGGCCTGAGATCAGGAACTTATTACACTCCTGTCTAAGGCTATCATTAAATTAACTAGCATGTTCTATCATTCAGTAAGGGATTCTAGTATTGTTTGCAAACGCTCCTTTTAAGCAGCTTTCAACAAATCTGTATTTTCCAGGATAAAAGGTTAATTTTAAAGAAAACAATATGTGTCAGTAATAACTAGTACAATATTTAGTAAAAGTAACCTATTAAGAAAATCTACATTATCAAAGAAGGCCATTCGGCCCATTGTGTCTATGCCTGTGGGTAGCACTCTCGCCTCTCAGTCAGACAGTTGTGGGTTCAAGTCCCACTCCAGAGACTTGAGCACAGAAATCTAGGCTGACAGTGCAGTGCTGAGGGAGTGCTGCACTGTCTGAGGTGCCGTCTTTTGGATGAGAGGTTAAACCGAGGCCCCGTCTGCTCTCTCAGGTGGATGTAAAAGATTCGTTGGCACTATTTCGAAGAAGAGCAGGGGAGTTATTCCCAGTGACCTGGCCAATATTCCTCAATCAACATCACTAAAACAGATTATCTACTCATTATCACATTGCTGTTTGTGGAAGCTTGCTGTGTGCAAATCGGCTGCTGCGTTTCCTATATTACAACAATGACTACACTTAAAACATTGGCTGTAAAGCGCTTTGGGATGTCTGCTGGTCGTGAAAGGCACTATATAAATGCAAGACCGTTCAGTTATAAAATCATAAATATAAAAAGTGTTTTATCTTACTCTTCCAGTACTCACCTCCCAAAGCTCCAGCAACTCTTTACCCACATCATCACTTAAGAGTCCAGTTAAATGTTTCATAGCTTCCTGCAGGAAAACAGAACATTATTGCATCAAGGTTCATTTGCCAAAGGAAGCAAGAACATACATTTATATACAATGTTCTTCAACACACACTGGGAAGTCAGAATGTTGACCTTTTTCCCTTTGGGAATGGTGGCCGCTCTGGGTATTGCTGACGTTTTTTGTTTTAATTTCAGATGTGCTACATTTGTAGATTGTTATTTTTTTCTCATTTTTTCACCTGATGTGTTTGGGTCTCTCGTGTCTTTTCATCCTCCAATATTTGCACATTCTTTTCTCCTTTTTATGTCTCTCCACCTCCTTACCTTTGCAGTGTCTAACACTTTCCTATTAAGCAGTATGCAGTTCAATCAACCAATTTACTCCCTCTTGGTGATCGGTTTATTTGTTTCTCTGCCCTTTCCCTTTCTATTTTACAACTTTATTAAAATGCCTACTTATATTTTACTGTTGTTTGGAAGCACAGGGATAGAACAACCAGAGTCTGGTGGGACTAGGAAGAGTGTCGGAGTATGGGAGTAATGGCGGCGGAAAATCCTGGATTGTGGGAGCATCGAGGGGAAATATTACCAAGCGTGGCAGTGGTGGGAGTGTAAACATTGTCTTGGGTGTGTAAACATTGCGATGCAGAATATAGGAGCATGGGACAGGCTTGCTGGGTGTGGGAGTACTGACAGGGGAACCCTGGGTTTGGGAATAGCAGGAGGAAAATTGTGGGGTGTTGCTGAGAAAAACACATCGAGAGAGGTTTTCTCTGTCGAGTGGGGTGTGAGGGAAAAGGCATGTATGCTCATGATGGGGGGGGGGGGGGGAAAGAGAGGCAGAAGCGACAAGGGGAAACAGGAAAGTTACAGGTGGCCAGGGCAAGAGAGCATAGAAACATAGAAAATAGGTGCAGGAGTAGGCCATTCGGCCCTTTGAGCCTGCACCACCATTCAAAAGATCATGGCTGATCATTCCCTCAGTACCCCTTTCCTGCTTTCTCTCCATGCCCCTTGATCCCTTTAGCCGTAAGGGCCATATCTAACTCCCTCTTGAATATATCCAATGAACTGGCATCAACAACTCTCTGCGGTAGGGAATTCCACAAATTAACAACTCTCTGAGTGAAGAAGTTTCTCCTCATCTCAGTCCTAAATGGCCTACCCCTTATCCTAAGACTGTGTCCCCTGGTTCTGGACTTCCCCATCATCGGGAACATTCTTCCCGCATCTAACCTGTCCAGTCCTTCTAAACTCCAGTGTATAAAGGCCCAGCTGATCCAGTCTCTCCTCATATGTCAGTCCCACCATCCCGGGAATCAGTCTGGTGAACCTTCGCTGCACTCTCTCAATAGCAAGAACGTCCTTCCTCAGATTAGGAGACCAAAACTGAACACAATATTCCAGGTGAGGCCTCACCAAGGCCCTGTACAACTGCAGTAAGACCGCCCTGCTCCGATACTCAAATCCCCTAGCTATGAAGGCCAACATACCATTTGCCTTCTACACCTGCAGGCCAACTTTCAATGACTGATGAACCATGACACCCAGGTCTCGCTGCACCTCCTCCTTTCCGAATCTGCCGCCATTCAGATAATATTCTGCCTTCGTGTTTTTGCCCCCAAAGTGGATAACCTCACATTTATCCACATTATACTGCATCTGCCATGCATTGGCCCACTCACCTAACCCGTCCAAGTCACCCTGCAGCCTTTTTGCTTCCTCCTCACAGCTCACACCGCCACCCAGTTTAGTGTCATCTGCAAACTTGGCGATATTACACTCAATTCCTTCATCTAAATCATTAATGTATAGTGAAAAGAGCTGGGGTCCTAGCACTGAGCCCTGCGGCACTCCACTAATCACTGCCTGCCATTCTGAAAAGGACCCGTTTATCCCGACTCTCTGCTTCCTGTCTGCCAACCAGTTCTCTATCCACGTCAGTACATTACCCCCAATACCATGTGCTTTGATTTTGCACACCAATCTCTTGTGTGGGACCTTGTCAAAAACCTTTTGAAAGTCCAAATACACATCCACTGGTTCTCTCTTGTCCACTCTACTAGTTACATCCTCAAAAAATTGCAGAAGATTTGTCAAGCATGATTGCCCTTTCATAAATCCATGCTGACTTGGACCGATCCTGTCACTGCTTTCCAAATGTGCTGCTATTTCATCTTTAATAATTGATTTCAACATTTTCCCCACCACTGATGTCAGGCTAACCGGTCTATAATTACCCGTTTTTTCTCTCCCTCCGTTTTTAACAAGTGGTGTTACATTAGCTACCCTCCAGTCCATAGGAATTGATCCAGAGTCGATAGATAGTTGGAAAATGAGCACCAATGCATCCATTATTTCTCGGGCCACTTCCTTAAGTACTCTGGGGTGCAGACTATCAAGCCCCGGGGATTTATCGGCCTTCAATCCCATCAATTTCCCAAATACAATTTCCCGCTTTATAAGGATATTCTTCAGTTCCTCCTTCTCACTAGACCCTCGGTACCCTAGTATTTCCGGAAGATTATTTGTGTCTTCCTTCGTGAAAACAGAACCAAAGTATTTGTTTAACTGGTCTGCCATTTTTTTGTTTCCCATTATAAATTCACCTGAATCTGACTGCAAGGGACCTACGTTTGTTTTCATTAAACCTTTTCTCTTCACATATCTATAGAAGCTTTTGCAGTCAGTTTTTATGTTCCCAGCAAGCTTCCTCTCATACTCTATTTTCCCCTCCTAATTAAACCTTTTGTCCTCCTCTGCTGTTGTACAACATTCTCCCAGTCCTCAGGTTTGCTGCTTTTTCTGGCCAATTTATATGCCTCTTCCTTGGATTTAACACTGTCCTTAATTTCCCTTGTTAGCCACTGTTGAGCCACCTTCCCCGTTTTATTTTTACTCCAGACAGGGATATACAATTGTTGAAGTTCATCCACGTGATCTTTAAGTGTTTGCCATTGCCTATCCACCGTCAACCCTTTAAGTATCACTCGCCAGTCTATTCTAGCCAATTCACATCTCATACCATCGAAGTTACCTTTCCCCAAGTTCAGGACCCTAGTCTCTGAATTAACTGTGTCACTCTCCATCTTAATAAAGAATTCTGCCATATTATGGTCACTCTTCCCCAAGGGGCCTCGCACAACAAGATTGTTAATTAGTCCTTTCTCATTACACATCACCCAGTCTAGGATGGCCAGCCCTCTAGTTGGTTCCTCGACATATTGGTCTGGAAAACCATCCCTAATACACTCCAGGAAATCCTCCTCCACCGCATTGCTACCAGTTTGGTTAGCCCAATCAATATGTAGATTAAAGTCGCCCATGATAACTGCTGTACCTTTATTGTATGCATCCCTAATTTCTTGTTTGATGCTGTCCCCATCATTACTACTGTTTGGTGATCTGTACACAACTCCGACTAGCGTTTTCTGTCCTTTGGTATTCCGTAGCTCCACCCATACCGATTCCACATCATCCAAACTAATGTCCTTCCTTACTATTGCATTAATTTCCTCTTTAACCAGCAACGCCACCCCACCTTTTTTTCCTTTCTGTCTATCCTTCCGAAATGTTGAATAGCCCTGGATGTTGAGTTCCCAGCCTTGGACACCCTGGAGCCATGTCTCCGTGATGCCAATTACATCATATCCGTTAACTGCTATCTGCGCAGTTAATTCGTCCACCTTATTCCGAATACTCATCGCACTGAGGCACAGAGCCTTCAGGCTTGTCTTTTAACACCCTTTGCCCCTTTAGGATTTTGCTGTAATGTGGCCCTTTTTGCTTCTGCCCACATTCTACTTCCCTCTGTCTCCCTGCATAGGTTCCCATCCCCCTGCCATATTAGTTTAACCCCTCCCCAACAGCACTAGCAGAAGCAGGAGAGGTGGGTGAAGAAGAATTAATTCCTTTCACTGCCCAGAAGTGAAGTGGTTGTGTCAGCATTAAGCGAGAAGCCTCCATTACTTAAAATACATACAGGTATATACTTCAAACAACAGGGTTTCCCCCAGCTCAGTGATGTGGAAAGCCTGCTGTAATTCCATCCCCTGCCTCGAAATCCAGCATACACTGAGAAAAGCTATGTTCCAAGCCGTTGTGGGAAACCAGCTTAATGTTCTTTTAAAAGCAAGATAAGGACTTGGTCAGACTCCATCTGGAGCACTGCATTCAGTTTTGAGCAACATACCCCTTGGAAGGGGTACAGCAGATTCACCAGAATGATACCAGGGCTTAAAGGGTTACATTTATGAGGACAGGTTGCATACACTTAGCTTACACTTAGTTTGGAAGGTTGAGGGGTTAAGTAATTGTTATGTATGCAGACTATAGTTTTACACTCTGTGTAGTCACTGTATAGTTGCATAAGATGGAGACTTGTTTACCTGATGTACTATCAATAAGCTTCCTCCTCTGTTTTGGACACCCCAAAAGTTTGTCACACTGTGTATATACATGCTGGCACCACTAGAGGGTGCAACTGGTGGCAGGGGCTGTATAAAAGGGGAGCCACCGTGCGGCTGCCTCACTCTGGAGTTTGGAATAAAGGACCAAGGTACCTACAGTTTGAGTACAACACATTGCCTCGTGGAGTCATTCATAAGTGCATTACAGACATAATTCAGGCACTCTTCCAGCTTTTGTGGCAGAATCACGGGAGAGAAGGATCAAGGCAGCGGACCTCGAGGATAGAGGCAAGATGGCGTCCTTGCTGCAGCGAGAGGCAGCGTGGCGTGGCAGGGTTCTCTTAAAGGAGACCTGCAACCAACTGAACTTAGAGACATTGTATGCATGGCAATCAATGTAACGAACCGATTAAGAATGTAAAGAACAAAATGTTGTGAGATGTCGGGAATAGAGTGTCCCCAAAAGTAGCAAGCCAGCGACCTCAGGAGGGTGAAGGCACTGATCCGGATATCCTGCTCCAGGTCTATCCCATGGTGCAGGCACCCGATGCTAATATTCGCCACAGACCTGGAAATGAAAACGGCGCCAATACGCGCAGTCGGCCGCCATTGCCCACCACCTGGGTGGAGACAGCGCAGCCCCCAGATCCAGTTGCTACCTTGGCTATGTCCGGGAGCGAAAGGTCAGAACCAATGAGTTCCCCAAACGGGACCTGAAACACCAGGTTCTCAGAGCGCAGGCAGAAGATTCTGCAGCCCTCAAAGGAGGACAGGGAGGCCACACACATCTGTGGCTCTGCCCACCACTAGGCAACGGCAAAGGCCCAGATTCCTGCCAAGGTGAGCGAACCAAGCCCATCCCGTTAGCAGGGCGCGCAGCACCGGCATCAGACAACTAGGACCCCGTCCGGTTGCTCTGGAACTAGCATCCTCGCATACCTGTACTGCTACCTCAGTACTGACCATGGCTGAACTAATTGTGCAATCTACCCAATCCTGGCGCACGACCGTAAAACGTAACCAAGGTGTCACAATACAAACTGTAAAAAAAAATTTTTTTTCTTCCTTTCTTTGTACTTGCACTGTGTCTGATCCTGTATGTTAATGTAACGGGCCAGCTGCATGATCTCACTGGGCGGGGGGGGCGGAAATGGATGTATGTCGCCATGGACACACATATGGATCACACCCAGAACCCACTGGAACCTCCACGGCATCATCGAACCATCCAAACTGGTAACCACTACCCAACGTTATGGCAAAAGGACTTGGTGGTTAACAGGGAGAGAGCCAAGCCAAAGCACAGCCAAGGTGCAAGGGCTATTGGCACTTCAGTCTGGGGAGGGCTAAGCCAGAGCACATAGTGCAAAGGTAACTGGCACAAAGGACTTGGAGGAGATGTTATATATGCAGCCTATAGCGATGCTCTCTGTGTAGTCACTGTATAGTTGCACAAGATGAAGACTTGTTTACCTGATGTACTGTCAATAAGGTTTACACTGTGTATATACATGCTGGCATCACTAGAGGGTGCAACTGGTAGAGACCAGGGTTTCCTGCCCTGGTGGCAGGGGCTGTATAAAAGGGGAGCCACCATGTGGCTGCCTCACTCCGGAGTTTGGAATAAAGGACAAAGGTCACTACAGTTTGAGTACAACACATTGCCTCGTGGAGTCATTCATAGGTACATTACAGACATAACAGTAATAAAGGCATTTAAAATGATTAAAGGATTTGATAGAGTAGATACTCTATTTCCTCTGGTGACGGAATCCAGAACAAGAGGGCACATCTTAAAATTAGATCTAGGCCATTCAGGAATGAAATCAGGGAGCAGTTTAAAAAAATATACTTTTAATTTATTCACTGGGTGTGGGTGTTGCTGGCAAGGCCAACATGTATTACTCATCCCTCATTACTCTTGAGAAGGTGGTGGTGCACCACCTTCTTAAACTGCTGCAGTCCTTGTAGTGAAGGTACTCCCGCAGTGCTGTTAGGGAGGGAGTTCCAGGATTTTGACCCAGTGACGATGAAGGAACGGCGATATATTTCCAAGTCACAATGCTGTGCGACTTGGAGGGGAACTGGGAGGTGGTGGTGTTCTCATGCTCCTGCTGCCCTTGTCCTTCTAGGTAGTAAAGGGCGCGGGTTTGGGAGGTGCAGTCGAAGAGACCTTGGCAAGTTGCTCAGTGGTGGAGGGAGTGAATGTTTAAGGTGATAGATGGGGTGCCAATCAAGCGGGCTGCTTTGTCTTGGATGGTATCGAGCTCCTTGAGTGTTGTTGGAGCTGCAAGTGGAGAGTTTTCCATCACACTCCTGAATTGTGCCTTGTAGATGGTGGAAAGGCTTTGGGGAGTCAGGAGGTGAGTTACTCGCCACAGAATACCCAGCCTGACCTGTCCACTCGAAGGGTAGTGAAATCTTGAAATCTTGCCCCCAAATGCTGGGCCACATAACATTGAATACGAAATCAGTTCAGGTTGAGTTTTGAAAATCATCCAGCAATTGTAGCTTCTATCTGATAGTATGATTTTTCAAAATGTGTAAACACTCTGTACTCAAACCATGAATCAGAATAAGAAACCCCATCGGTACCCTGAGATATCCTCTGAGGTAATTCTACACAGGAAGTTTCCATTGGAACCTACTTCTTCTCTCCTGTGCTTTTCCTTTTTACTGATGTTGTCTGCTGGCGCTATATCACCTACGATGCATTCCGCCATATCATGAACCAGGGCTAATTTTATGCATCTGTAAAGGAAAAGTATATTCTAATCAGAATGGAAAGGCAAAATAAAAGCTTTGTTAAGTTTAACCATCCAAATAAAATGTCAAGCTCGCCTCTTTTCTCTCTTGAGCAGGCTGCCAAAACTCTCAAATTCCTCTTTATTGTCCTCAATACAAATTAGATTTTACAAAACTAGCAACATATACATTACAGAATTATAAAATAATTTATTAAAAGAACATTAAACATGAGTAGTTTCACTGTAAAGTCTCACAGCTTCAATTTTAAAACACATCCATCTAGTTCTCTTGTAAAGGACTCCTCTGTAGAACCCGAGCGATCGGAGACTTCATGGAGATAGACAAGGAGGAAATATATTTCACTGACGTCAGGAAAGACAAAATCCTCCATGAGCACATCTATTAGTGGTCAGTGTGACATAGCATTTTGTATACAAACTAATGCGGAACCATATTTATCTTAGTCCACCAATCACTGCTATCTATATCTTACTGCATTCTAGCTATTCAATGCAGACTGCTTTGCAAAGGAAAAGGTATTCCCCATTTACGTGTATTCAGAATAATTATTTCTCAGTAGTGGCTAGGAGAACTCTATAATGGGTATTTTCATCTTGTTTAATAAATATTGGTTACCAATGCCTGGGCCTGCAATTTAACAACACGCAAAATTGTCAGAATTATCAGATTGGATGGTTCATGAAACAGTAAAAAAACAATTCCAGTAAACAGTAAACTCAATCCACATCATTTTTAATTTTAATCTCTTTAAAAACTAAACTAATTTAGGTTTGATTTATGCTAGAGTCATTTGTAAGCATTCGTTTGGAGCAGCTGAGTCAGCCAGTGGGAGCAAGAGGGCCCTTGGTCGTAGGAGGTCGATCTGGAAGGTAAGTCGGGGATGGGGGATGGGCCCTTGCAGCTCGGGTTTTAGGGGTAGGTAAATTACTTTCGGTGTTCGTAGTTAGGGCCAGAGAGGGTGTAGACAGTGGGGGGGGGGGGGGGGGCGGGGGCAGGTTGAGGGAGAGAGGTGAAGGACAGTAACAGATGGTCAGAGGAAGGTTTGTTCGGGGAGAGCTCCCTAGGGAGCTGCTATCCCATCCGCTGCTCCAACCAACCCCTGGCAATCTCAATGGCGGTAAGCCTCTGACCAGCTCCAACCACAGGTTTGGGCCCTACCTTCACTCCTCGCTCTCACACATGAGTCTCCCCTCCGGCGATGTTTGGGCCTTCATCCGTCCGGCGACGTTCAGCCCTCACTCCACCGGTGATGTCCTGGCCTTCATTCCACCAACGACACTCTGGCCTCCCCCCGTCCGCTGGCCCCACTCAACAGCAGAGTGTCTGTCAAGCACGTGGTGTACACAATGGCTGTGGTCACTGTTACCTATTTGACCTCTTCTCCTTCCACAAAGTGGACCTCTGACCATCCCAAAGCCTGCCCTCAGCCAGGCCTCTGTTTTCTCACCACCTCACCAAAGGCCGCTGCTCAGGGCAAGTTTACGGCTCGCATCCCACCGTAGGCAACTAGGCCCATACAGCAGTGCTTGGTCTCCAGTCATCTTGAACCCCTTTGCCACTGGACCAAGACCTTACTCAGCTAAGCCTGTGTGGTAGCCGGTGTGCAATGGCTACCCCATGTTAAAAGGAACTCACGCACAGGCATCTTCCACCCTTCAAATGAAGTTCGGGACCTGGAACGCCAAGGACCCTCATGGACAACTAAGGAACGCCGCTCTGCCATTATTGCCCGGGAACTTAGACGCTTCGATGTCGACATCGCTGCCCTAAGCAAGACCCGGCAGGCAGAGGAAGGCCAGCTCAAAGACTCCCACCCACACTTTCCTCCAACGACTGTCTGTTCCACCTGTGACAGAGACTGTAATTCCTGTATTGGACTGTTCAGTCACCTGAGAACTCACTTTTAGAGTGGAAGCAAGTCTTCCTCGATTTCGAGGGACTGCCTATGAGGATGATGATGATAAGCACTGCTGATTTTAATAAAAGCAGAAAACAGTCTCGTATTGTGACTTAATTTCAATAAACATAAAACTTCATAGCTATTTCACTCTGATTAAATAAGTAATGTATTAAGGACCAAGATTCTAATGCGCTGCACCTGTCTTTGTTGAGTTTTTGATCTTCAGTTAAGAATGCCATAACAGCCATCCTGTACATATGATCCGACACGCTCTCCGGCTTGTTCACATTTCTATATACCCAACCTGTTCGAGGTACTCTCTACAGAAACAAAAAACAATTATACACTTTATGTTCCCCTTACTTCTATAAATTACTGAAACTGTTCATAACACTGTAGATTCCTTGTATTAAACACCTTACAGCCTTAATCAGTTAAAATTAATGCGGGGAGTATAGGTGGAGCAAAACTAATCTGGCCTATTTCCAACAACTAACTTATTTTTAAAGATATAAAACTTTAAATTTGATTATACAATAATATTTTCAGAGATCATTTTAAATATTATGGGGTGAATTTCCACAGGGGATTTCCTGTTCATCTACTGTAACTTCAGCAGATGAGCTGTGGAAACCCTGGAAACATTGGTATATTTCACTCTAATTAAATAAATGATGTACTTAGTACAAATTTCTGAGGGACTGCACCTGTCTTTGTTGATCTTCAGTTAAGAATGCCATAACAGCCATCCTATACATGTGGAAATTCACTGCCCAATATGTTGCTTTTCATTTAGGATTAATAGTTACCCACAAACAGAAACTGGAATTGTACACATGCATTTACTAGCCTCAATAACAGCCTAGTCATGCAAACTATCTAGTATAAACCAGCAGCAAAATCTTAGTACCACCTATATCTCAACTGCTGTACAGTGAGCTTGAAAACCACCTGGAAACTTAAAAAAGTAACCATTTTAAACGCAAGTAGAAAGTTGATCCCACTGATATTTTGTTAACATTCTGGTTAGTATTTGAATAGAACTCTGCATGTGTGTCCCAGCATGCACATGCGGAGCTTTACTTGGAAAGAGCGATGCTGAATCAGTAGTATAACTTAGGTCTGCCAACACTGCATTACTGTAAGTAGATACAGATCTCAAGCCAGTATTTGTTGTATAATAATTAGTGAGATTATTCATCGGCCCAGGGACTATTTCTAAATGGTAACATGTATTACATATCGGCCAATGGATCAATGTTATAAAACAAAAGCATTGCATACTATCGGAGAGTCTGCTATTCCAACAACATATCAAGTACAAATAACCTTGAAGATATTTATCAAATTTATTGAGGCAAATCTTTCAAAGTTTTTAAAGCTGGCTTGGTATTAAAATATAATGAATATAAATATCACCATTATACTTTTCCAAGTATGTGTAACCGTCCGACTGGTTATACATCACAGCAGCATGAAGGAAACTACAGTCTTTCCCAAGTAATAACTTATTTTTACTAAAGATTGCTGTAAGATTTCCTCTCATTTGAAGTGTTTGCCCCAGGTCAAATCATGGAAAATGGATATTAATTGATTCATGCATGAATTTGTTACAACTGAGAAGATTAATGGTGATTTGCTAGAGGTATTAAAAATTATGATGGAATGAGACAGATTAGATAAACAAGGGGGCCGATATTTGCCCTCTGCCTGAAATGGAGCACACGCACCCCGCTTCTCCTGTTTTTACTGCCGCGGTGGTTGAGTTGGCCTCGAGCGAAATTCCGCTCTTTGGCTTTTTTTTCCAAGAGGACCGGAAGTTGCTCATAATGGGGGTCGGATATGTGGCAGTGAGTACACTAGAGGGGCGGAAGTTGGGGCAGGGTGCAGTGACTGCCGCTGTGACATCATCACGGCACCACGTCTCTCCCCTTCACTTAAAGAGGAGAGCTTGCGCGATTCTTAAAGTTCAGTCCACTGGGCCACCAGGGAGGGTTTCGGCCGGACCAGCAGCCTTGGCACCCAAGAGAGGGTGCCGGGCTGCCAGGGGCATAATTGTCGGCCCAACACGGCAGTCGGCCGATAAAAAGAAAATGCTGGCAGCCGTCCTCCCATTTAATGGGAGCCGCACCGCCATTTCAGAAGGCCACAGCATCACTGCACTGTCTCAAAAAAAGCAGGTTTTGGTGCCGCCCGGCAGGAGGAAGATTTTTGCGTCAGGGGTGGGGGGGGAGAATCATCGGCAGTGCGCACTGTGATGATGCACTTAGGATGGGTTGGTAGCAACGGAGCACTGGGGGGGGGGGAAAGAGAGCGGGTCACCGCCGGGCTACCGCAGCAGCAGAATTTTGATAATGGCGGTCATTGCACTCTGCCGATTTCCGGTGTTAACAGGCCTTAAGGAAAGGGGCAATTTCGGCTCCAAAGTGTTTCCAGTGGTAAAAGGACCTCGACTGAAGGAACAGATTAAATGTAAGAGATTTGGGACAAAGAGAATTATTTTTACATTGATTGTTGAGGCTGTGGAATGTACATTGAGTTTTTAAAACAGAGACTATGTCAACATTTAACAATAGGTTAGATAGGTTGTTGAAAGAAAGAGGGATAAAGGGATATGGTAACAATGTGGCACATGAGATTAGGGCTACTGCTTATATAAAAGAAATAAAGTACTTCCATTTAAATACCGTCTTTCATGACCTGAGGATGTCCAAAAGCCTTTTACAGCCAATGAAGTACATCTGAAGTGTAGTTGCTGTTGTAATGTAGGGAAAAGCAGCAGTCAATTTGCATGCCGCAACATCCCACAAACAGCAATGACATACGTGACCAGATCATCTGTTTTTATAGGTGTTGACTGAGGGCTAAATGTTGGCCAGGACACCGGAAGAACTCCCCTGTTCTTATATAAATAGTGATCTTCTATAAATAGTGTCGTGGGATCTTTTACAAATAGTGTCGTGGGATCTTTTACATCCACCCGAGAGGGCAGATGGGACCACGGTTTAAATGAATGCACCTCTGACAGTGCAGCACTCCCTCTGTACTGCACTCGAGTGTCAGCCTAGACTGTTGTGCTCAGGTCTCTGGAGTGGGACTTGGATCCACAAGGTGGTGAAAGGGCTACCAATGAGTCACGGCTAGTACCTTTTGGAGGATAAGCACCAAAACGCACTAGTTGGGCCGAATGGCCCGTTTCCGTGTTAGAATCACAGTGCAACCCAAAACACGGGATCCCTTGAATGAGTGCAACGCGAGCCTGACTGGAGAATGACTGTGGGCCGGCAGGTGGCGCGCGGTGCCAATGAAGCAAAGTCCTTCCTTGGAACGTTGTGTGAACGGGAAAACAATGGCGAGCGTTCGATGCGTCAAAGAACCCCGTGCGCGCAGCCACCCTCCCTCCCTCCCTCCCTCCCTCTCTCTTGCGAGCGGACTGCTGCCACTGTGATCCTGGCCGTTAGGACACGGCGATAATTGTGTGCAACGAAAAGAATCCCAATTTAATGCACGTTTGCAACTCGCGGTCTTTACTGCACTGAGCGGCCCCGTGCTCCCCCGCCTGCTCTTACCTTCAGCTGCCCCATGAAGTTGATGAACTGCAGTAAGTTCTTGGCGTTCCCGGGACCCGTGCACGCCGCCATCGCCTCTGACCCGGAACTCTGACGTCACAATCATCCCGGACCAGCGCGCGCAGGCTGATTGTTCTCCAGGGGTAAGAGCGATTGCTGAGCTCAGTGGATTTGGACATGTGGGGGAATAATGCACACAGGAGTAGAAAGTGAATGAGTTAAAAATAGAGCACAGAGAAAATCAAAGGTATTGACTAAAGATTGATGTGTTCGGTTGTGTTGGCTCTAAAACCCAACAGGGGGCAGCAAAGTGCATTAGTATCATAGGCAGTCCCTCGAAGCAAGGATTACTTGCTTCCACGACAAAAAGGGATGAGTTCACAGATGTTTCAATGAAGGACCTAATATTCCAGATCCCGAACTACATCTTGAAGGGTGGAAGATGCCCGTGCGTGGATTTTTTTAACGTGTGGTGGCTGTTGCACACCAGCCACCACACGGGCTTGACAGAGCTAGGTCGTGGTCCAGTGGCAAGGATTAACCAAGACGACTGGAGACCTGCTCTGCTGCACGGACCTAGTGCGCACACACATAGCAGTGTGGGCTGGCCCATGCCTCTCCTGAGCCCCAAACTCACACCTCTCCTGAGCCCCAAACTCACGCCTTTCCTGGGCCCCAGTCACTTCCATTTACAAAGTCTTGCCGCTCCTTCGCCCCTCCTACTGTGCCTGCCCGCACTGCAATCAGCGCCCTGGCTTCACAGCCATCGCCCTCCTGCAGCAGCAGATGCTGCTCCCTGCAGTGGTATGCCGCCACACGCTGCTCCCTCCAATGGCCCCGGCCTACTTTGGAAGGAGCAGCGTGCGACGTCCCGGAAATCGGCGCGGTCTCAGCCTGCAAGATCCATCAACAGGCCGGGGCCATTGGAGGGAGCAGTGTGCGACGGCTTCAGAGAGAAGGGATTCTGTGAAACTACAGTACCCAAAATGCATCAACCTATAACCAGGTAGAAATAATTGCATTTCTAGCTCCTATGAAGAAATGTTGCATAAATTTAACGTGAAATAAAAATTGCCTCGAGAAACTTTAAAACAAATGGGAGAAAAGATTCACAGGTTTGAACATAGGATCACATAGAAAAGCATCAACTGATTAATCAGAGGCGCAAAGAGAAACCTGGAAAAAAGCAGTCATGGAGGTAAAATATACTCCTAAGCAATGGAGAATAAGGGCAGTTATTCCAGTCACGAGAGTAGAGGATGGAAGCAAGCTGATGAGCATCAAATCATTGAGAATCCATTGCCACCAATTTAGTAATTGTCAGTTTTAACCAAGGCCAGTGATTATGCTTTGGACTACAAAAAACAATTGGCCTACTCTATATGTTATGCTCATAATAAAGTAATGCAACTGAGTACTGTAGACAGTGAGTAAGTGTGACCTTAGCTCCTTTATTTAAAGTCCAGAGTGCTAGTACAGCATGGGAGACCTGCTTATATACAGTGCTCCCAAGGGATGCTGGGATCCTTTGGGACTCCAACAGGTAGGCCCTTTGGTGGCGGTATGATACAGGTTGCCTAGGGTTACATACATAACATCACTCCCTCCCAAAGTCAATAGTACACTTATTTACAGGGTGAGACGATCTGGGACTTTTCACTCCCTTAGTCGATCGTCTCGGTACAAATGCAGGCGTCGGTGAGTTGGTTGGTTCTTCGCTGGGCTGCTGGGCAGTTGGCCTAGCCGGGCTGCTGGGGATGGTGAGTTCAGCTTCATGGTCAACCATGATGTCGGATGCCACTTGTGTGTGTGTTGGAGGGTCGAAGTTGGTGGTGTCCTCTTCGGGTTGCTCGTGGCTGTTTGTGAATCGCAGTTTGGTTTGGTCCAAATGCTTTCTGCAAGTTAGTCCATTGGCAAGTTTGACCTGAAACACCCTACTCCCTTCTTTGGCTATAACAGTGCCAACAAGCTATTTGGGACCATGTCCATAGTTGAGTACAAATACAGGGTCATTGACTTCAATATCGCGTGACAAGTTTGCGTGATCATGTTACATGCTTTGTTGATGCCGCCTGCCTTCGACGTAATCATGGAGATCAGGGTGGACAAGAGAGAGCCTTGTTTTGAGCACCCTTTTCATGAGCATTTCGGCTGGGGGAACCCCGGTGAGCGAGTGGAGTCTGGTGCGATAGCTGAGCAGGACTCGGAACAGGCGGGTGTGTCTTCCGACACAGCTTTGCTTGATGGTTTGGACTGCCCATTCTGCCTGGCCATTGGATGCGAGCTTGAACGGGGCAGATGTGACGTGCTTGATCCCATTGCGGGTCATGAATTCGTTGAATTCAGCACTGGTGAAGCACGGCCCACTGTCGCTGACAAGGACATCAGGCAGGCCGTGCGTGGAAAACATGGCTCGTAGGCTTTTTCAATGGTGGCAGTGGACGTGCTTACAGACATTATTACACATTCAATCCATTTTGAATAAGAATCCACAACAACCAAAAATATTTTGCCTAGAAATGGGCCCGCAAAGTCAACGTGGATCCTAGATCACGGTTTGGAGGGCCATGACCACAAACTTAGCGGTGCCTCTCTGGATGTATTGCTCAGTTGAGAGCAAGTGTTGCATTGGCGCACGCATGACTCTAAGTCTGAGTCGATGCCGGGCCAACACACATGGGATCTGGCTATAGCTTTCATCATTACTATGCCTGGGTGGATACTGTGTAGGTAGCATATGAACATTTCCCTGCCTTTCTTAAGCAAAACCACGCGATTACCCCACCTTTCGGTCTTTGCGCCGCTGGAACGGCTTGATCTCTTCATGCATCTCTGCTGGGACGCTGGACCAGCTCCCATGGAGGACACAGTTTTGTTACCAGGGTCAATAAAGGATCCTGGCTGGTCCAGGTCCTGATCTGGCGGGCCGTAACGGGTGACTTTTCATTTTCGAATGCATCCATCACCAAGAGCAAGTCTGCAGGCTGTGCCATTTCCACCCCGGTGGTGGGCAATGGTAGCCGACTGAGAGCATCAGCGCAGTTCTCTGTGCCTGGGCTATGGCGGATTACATAGTTGTATGCAGACAGCGTGAGCGCCCATCTTTGGATGCGGGCAGAGGCTTTGGTGTTAGTTCCTTTGCTCTCTGAGAATAGTGATATGAGCAGCTTATGGTTAGTTTCTAGCTCAAACTTGAGACCAAACAGATACTGGTGCATTTTTTTCACCAAGTAAACGCATGCCAGAGCTTCTTTTTCAATCATGCTGTAGGCCCTGTTGGCCTTGGACAAACTCCTGGACGCATAGGCGACCGGTTGCAATGTTCCCGATTCGTTAGCTTGTTGTAACACACACCCGACCCCGTACGAAGACGCATCGCAAGCTAGCACTAATCGTTTACATGGGTTATACAGAACAAGCAGTTTATTGGAACATAACAGATTTCTGGCTTTCTCAAAAGCAGCCTCTTGTGATTTCCCCCATACCCAGTCATCTCCCTTGCGTAGGGGTTCTAGCAAGGTGCTTAACCTGGGTAGGAAATTACTGAAATAGTTGAGGAGTCCCAGGAACGACTGCAGCTCCGTCATGTTCTGTGGTCTCGGCATGCTCTTGATGGCCTCTTGGCGTCGGTGGGTCTGATGCCATCTGCCGCGATTCTTCTCCCTAAGAACTCGACCTCTGGCGCCAGGAAAACACACTTTGAGCATTTCAACCTGAGTCCCACGCGATCTAGCCGACTTAGAACCTCTTCCAGGTTCTGCAAGTGTTCGATGGTGTCCCGACTTGTGATCAATATGTCGTCCTGGAAAACCGCGGTGCGTGGAACCGACTTTAGCAGGCTCTCCATGTTCCTTTGGAAAATAGCCGCGGCCGATCGAATCCTAAACGGGCATCTATTGTAGATAAACAGACCTTTATGCGCGTTGATGCAGGTGCGGCCTCACGACGATTCCTCCAGCTCCTGCATCATGTAGGCTGAGGTCAGGTCCAACTTGGTGAACGTCTTTCCTCCAGCCAGGGTCGCAAATAGATCGTCTGCCTTGGGTAGCGGATACTGGTCCTGTAGCGAAAAACGGTTAATCGTTACTTTATAGTCCCCATAAATTCTGACTGTGCCGTCACCTTTGAGAACCGGAATAATCGGACTGGCCCACTCGTTGAACTCCACCAGCGCGATGATGCCTTCTCACTGCAGCCTGTCCAGCTCAATTTCCACTTTCTCTCGCATCATGTATGGCACCACCCGTACCTTGTGGTGGATGGGTCGTGTACCGGGATCCAAGTGGATCTGCACCTTCGTCCCCGAGAAACTTCCAATGCCTGGCTCAGACAACGACGGGAGCTTGCTCAGAATCTGGGCACATGAGGCGTCGTCGACGGACGAGAGCGCTCGGATGTCGTCCCAGTTCCAGCGGATTTTTCCCAGCCAGCTTCTGCCGAACAGTGTGGGACCATCTGCTGGTACAATCTATAATGGGAGTTCGTGCACTGCTTCATCATAGGAGACTTTTACTTCTGCGCTGCCAATAACAGGAATCAGCTCTTTGGTGTAAGTTCTTAGCTTGGTATGAATGGGACTAAGCTTGAGCCTGTGTGCCTTGTTGCACCACAGCCTGTCGAAGGCCTTTTTGCTCATGATAGACTGACTAGCACCCGTGTCCAGTTCCATGGATAATGGAATTCCGTTCGGTTCAACTTTTAGCATGATCGGGGGACATTTTGTGGTGAAGGTGTGTACCCCGTACACTTCTGCCTCCTCGGTTCGAGTCTCTGGTTCAGCCTGATCCACCATGGATCGATCTTCCTCTGCAACGTGGTGGTTTGCAGGGTTTGCAGCTCGACTGCACATTCACTGGAGGTGTCCCATTGTTCCACAGCCTTTGCATAGTGTTTGAAGTGGCATTGATGGGCTCGATGATCACCTCCGCAGCGCCAACAAGGTGTTAACTGCCTCACATTAACGATTGATGGCGGACTCTGGGTCATCTGAGGTCGTGCGGCTGCCAGCGTGTATGTTCTGCACATGCATTCCTGCCTGAAAACGACATTACTTTGTGTACAGTACTGGCCAAAACCTCTTTATGCTGCAAAATTTGTTTGGTGTTATTGCTAGTGGACATAAATGCCTGGGCTATCGTCATGGCTTTGCTCAGATTCGGTGTTTCAACAGACAGTAGTTTGCGAAGGATAACCTCATGGCCAGTGCTAAGCACAAAAAAGTCTCTTAGCATTTGCTCAAGGAATCCATCGAATTCGCAATGTTGATACTTGTAGAATCGATACCTTGCCATTAAAATGCTTTCCTTCGGATTTAGGTGCTCCCGGACCAGCATAGGATTTGGTTGTTGGTTTCACCGAAGCTAGAAGATTTTTCATGAGGCCATAGGTTGTTGCCCCACAGATGGTAAGGAGGATCGCCCTTCGTTTGGCAGCGTTCTCGTCCCCTTCCAGCTCATTGGCCACGAAGTATTGGTCGAGTCGCTCCACGAAGGCCTCCCAATCGTTCCCTTCTGAGAATTTCTCCAGGATGCCAACAGTTCTTTGCATTTTCGCGAGATTGTTCGTTATCTCTTCGCCAATTGTTATGCTCATAATAAATGAATGCAACTGAGTACTGTAGACGGTGAGTAAGTGTGACCTTAGCTCCTTTATTTAAACTCCAGAGTGCTGGTACAGCATGGGAGGTCGGCTTATATACAGTGCTCCCAAGGGATGCTGGGATCCCTTGGGACTCCAACAGGTAGGCCCTCTGGTGGTGGTGTATACAGGTTGCCTAGGGTTACATACATAACACTATATACGTCAGGACCATTCATGGCAAAATTACAAATTTTCTATCAGTAATTTTATATTGTTTTAGACAGGGTAATTTATATTAAAATGGCTTCAACACCTAAGACTTTGTTCAATAGTAAAATTAATCTTTGGATGACCAATTCACATGGTTGTAATAGATTGCTTTTTGTCACTGATGGAAGTGATTAAGAGTACTAGGTTTTAGATGGTCAGCAGTCATCTGTCAATTAGGTTTATCAAACAGTTACCTCATCAACTTATTCAATTTGGATGTATTTTTGTTGTTGCGTATTTCATAGCTCAGTTTGTTTCCATGAGATCTTCTACATAGCATTGTCTGATTTCATTTTGATGACAGCATTCTAAAAATGTAAGTTCAAACTGTTGTCAGGTATTGAAAACAGTCTAGCTAGAAATTATGAACACCTGGAAGAAATAGCTCTTGGGCCAACATCCAACTGTTATTGGTATATTACAAAAGCAAAATACTGTGGATGCTGGAAATCTGAAATAAAAACAAAAAATGCTGGAAATACTCAGCAGGTCAGGCAGCATCTGTGGAGAGAGAAACAGAGTCAACGTTTCAGGTCAATAACCTTTTGTCAAAAATAGCATTGGTATATTATTTGATAAAATGCTAAAAGGGCTCCAAGTACGAAGGCACAGGAGAGTTGCAACTCGGGTTGGAGGTATTCCAAGACGTCTTGATCACGGGGCATCTACAAATGTTACTGAATTTACCTTATAAAGGTTGGGTCCCCTGTAGTTGAGCTCCTTTACTGATGGTATTGTGCCATCAGCTGTCGTGCGAGACGTTCCGAGCACCAGGACAACACCCGTGTGCAAGGAAAGATGGAAACCGAATGTGGAGGAAACTAGGATTCCACCAGTAACGAACAGTAAACTCACTGAAATTGCACCAATAACTAATAGTAATATTGGTAACACTCAAAATGCTTTCATAACCAATTGTAATACAATAACTCACTGATAGTCTATATGTAACTGGTAGCAATAGGTGTAACACTCTGATATCTTATCTGTAACTAATAGTAATCCTATAACTTGCTGACTACAGTCAAAATCTCCCTGCACTGCACAAGGTGCGGTCAGGCTCGCCAGTCAGTGCCCCTTTTAACAAGCCCCATCTCCCTATCTCCTTGAACTCACATTCTGTGTGAAGGTGCCAACTCTGAACTGGGACTTTACATATCAAAACCAGCTGGCAAAGACCAACCTGAACTAAATCGAAAAACCGCACAAAGGGCAGTAAGCTTGGTGTTGGGGGCACTTTGCACAGGGAACATTATCTTAAACTCAGCTCAGTGCCAATATTTCTAAACCATTTCCTGAGCTCAGGTTCAATAAAGGAGAACTTTCATAAAATGGTAGAAATTCCAGCAGAAAAGGAGGCCATTCGACTGCTGACTCTCTCCCCTGTAACCTAATTTCCCCAGATCCTTTCATGTTCCTCCATTTCAACTACTTCCATTTTAAAACATGCTTTAGTTCTGTCTCAATAGCCACCTGTGGTGATCCCATGATATAATTGCACTCAGTTCAAAAAGCTACAAGTCCCTTTTCCATTGGTTCTACCAATGAGAATTATTGGTCATTGCTCCCTTGTTCCCTAATCACCCACATTAGAAACAATCAATATTTACCCACAGTAAAGGTTTTCTCACCCTTTTACTCCCTCGGCCCCAGCCCCAGCCCCAACCTCCCGACCCTAGTCCCTAGTCTTTCCTTTCCTGAGCCCCAATCCCTCTGACACCAGTCTCCTTTCTCTGCCTCGCCCGAGCCCCAATCTCCCAACCCTTTTCATCAGTCCTCTCTTCCCTGTCTCTGTTCTCCAGTCATCCTTTATTGCCCTGAGTCTCCCTCTCCCTTCCCCCTACCCCCGAGACCAATCCCCTGTTTCCCTCTCACCTGGCCCTAATCTGCTGTCACTCTCCCCCACTCCAAGCCCCAATCCCTCAACACCCCTTCAGTCTCCAGTCACTCACTCTTCTCCCCCCCCCCCTCCCCACCAAGCCACAATCCTCTGCTTCCTAGTTGGCCTTTCTGCAGAGTTGAGCAATTATACGGCTGATGCATGCTTGGATGTTGACTATCTCTTGATCTTAACTCACTTCTCTCATACTGTCAGGTTCAGGAATTCAGTCAAGTCAGTTCCTTTGATGAATGTCAGCACAGAATGATATAGCACAGAAGGAGGCCATTTGCTCCTTCATGCCTGTGCTGGCTCTTTGAAATTAGTCTCACTCCTCTGAACTTTCCCCTTAGCACTGTAAATTCTTTCGCTTCAAGTTTCCTTTTGAAAGTTACTATCGAATTTGTTTCCATTACTGTTTCAGGCAGTGCATTCCAGGTCATAACAACTCGGTGTGCAAAAAATTTTTTCTCAAGTTGCCTCTGGTTTTTTTGGCAAGCACCTTAAATCTGTGTCCTCTGGTTATCAACCCTTCTGCCACTGGAAATAGTGTCTTCTTATTTACTCTATCAAAGCCATTCATGATTCTGACCACCTCTATTAAATCTTCTCTTAACCTTCTCTGCTCTAAAGAGAACAACCCCAACTTCTCCAGTCTCTCCACATAACTGAAATCCCTCATCTCTGGCACCATTCTAGTAAATCTCTTCTGCACCTTCTCCAAAGCTTTGACATTCTTCCTGAAGTATGGTGCCCAGAATTGAACACAATACTCCAGCTGAGGCCCAACGAGTGTTTTGTAAAGGTTTATCATAACTATCTTGCTTTTGTACTTTATGCCTCTATTAATAAAGCTAAGGATCACATATGTTTTAACAGCCTTCTCGACTTGTCCTGCCACCTTCAAACATTTGTATACATGCACCCCCAAGGTCTCTCTGTTCCTGCACCCTGTTTAAAATCATACCATTTAGTTTATATTGCATCTCCTCATTCTACCAAAATGTATCACATAATATTTCTCTGTATTAACTTCTATCTGTCATGCGTCTGCCCATTACAGCAGTCTGTCTATGTCTTTCTGAAGTCTGTTGCGATCCTCTTTACTGTTTAATACATTTCTGCGTTTTGTGTCATCTGCAAACTTTTAAATTATGCCCTGTATACCAAGTTCAGGTCATTAATATATACTAAAAAGAGCAGTGATCCCAATACAGACCCTGGGTAACACCACTGTACACATCCCTCCAGTCTGAAATACCACTACTTTCTGCTTTCTGTCCCTTAGTCAATTTCGTATCCACATTGCCACTGTCCCTTTAATCACATGGGCTTCAATTTTGCTAACAAGTGTATTATGTAATACTTTATCAAACAACTTTTGAAAGTCCATATACGCAATATTAACCGCATTGCTCTCATCAACCCTCTCCATTACTTCATCAAAGAACTCAAATCAAGTTAGTCAAGCACGATTTGCCTTTAACAAATCCGTGCTGACCTTCATTTATTAGCCCATACATTTCCAAATGCCAATTCATTTTGTTCCGGATTATTGTCAGCACTCACCATTTAAGGATCATAACCAATGTTTCCTGTAAGCTGTGCAGCCGCACAGCATTCCAAGGGACCCGCTCAGCTGGCTTGCCGGCCTAAAAACCGCACACGCACGGTATTTTGAATGGCCTATGCAGCCCCTTAAAGGGGCCATGCAGGGCCAAAAAAATTATAGGGAACATTGATCAAAGCTATAGCTTACCTCCATTTGTTATAGAAGGAGAAAAGTATCGCAAAAGAAGAGAATACTCCCTGCAGTAAAATTAGCTACTTCTGTAAAAGCAAAATACTACGGATGCTGGAATCTGAAATAAAAACAGAAAATGCTGGAAATCTCAGTGGGTCAGGCAGCATCTGTAGAGAGAAACAGAACTGACGAAAGGTCAGCGACCTAAAATGTTAACTCTGTTTCTCTCCAACGATGCTGTCTGACCTGCTGAGATTTCCAGCATTTTCTATTTTTATTAGCTACTTATGTGTAAGTTTTTGGCAGATGTATACAAAACAATTTCTGGGGCAAACTATCCATCTGAAATTCATCAGTAGATTCTGAATCATAAAGCAATCAGAACAAGAATATTTGACTTAATTAACTAGGTGAAAATTGAAGCTATTAAATTTTTGGTGACGAACGATAGACTAACGATTAATCTACCAGGGAGCAATGATTTAACTAAATCTTCCAAAATCAGCAAAATAAATTAGTTAAATTGGTTCACCACTTCTGAGCTATTACTTAATTTATCGGTAGTTTGGAATACAAAATTGAATTGGCCTGAATTTGTTTGACCTGGGATTGGTTTAATGATATGCCACAACTTGGTTCACTTATGACCATAATTTTCAGCAGCATAAAATGTATCTGGATTTAACCAAGCAAATCATATGCACTACTTTGTTTCCAGCCTGATTGCATGTGGTTCTGTCTTCGGGAAGGTGAATTTTGAGATACTGCTTCAGGATTTTGTTCAGCGCGTTCCCTTGCTCCACAAGTGATTGATGTTGAGTGGGAGACCTTAAACTTTATTTTTCAAACCACTATAAACTTAATGAAATTCTTATTGATAATATTTAAAATTAAGATCAGGGGTTACCTTTATGTCAGACTAATTTGTGATGTCATCCCAATCTAGAGCACCACTACTTTTTAAGATAAAGATTAAACCTTCTGTATTATCCAATGATGAATCCTGTAAACTATATGTATCTATATGAGATATTAAAGTACAAGCAGTTAGCTCACAAGGACAGTAACATTGCATATTTTATTGTTTTATTCTAAATCACTTAACAATCTCTTCTGTTTAATCTCATGTTTTAAAATCCCGAGTGTAAGTGGTCAGTCTATGGTTATTTCCAGAAGTTTTCGAGGCCTCGCCGCAGGGTCCAAATATGTAAGGGTTTTTACTTGGCAGTGAGCGGTGCCAAATTGGCCCTGCCTTGCTTGCTGTGCTACGGGTTGGCTTTCCGCAGAGACCGGTGCCAATAGGTCTCTCACAGTTATCCAATCTGCTGTTTATGATTTAACACCCGCTTATAGCAAGCACACTAACCCTGTCCTTATGTTCAGGCGAAATTATAACGGATTGTCTTATAGTGAGACACGGACCAACGTTTCAATTTCAAAATCACACAAGGTTTGTTACAACAGATCAACACCTCCACTCCACTCACCAGATGCTTGTGAAGTAGAACCACACAGTGCAGCAATACCCAGTAAAACAGTGCACTTCCCTTGTTAGCCTTACAACAGACCAACCCTTCCCATGGGCTAAACCCTCCCAGGACCGACCTAACTCTAAACCCCCCTCTGGTTTGGTTAGGGCACACTGATACCCCCTCACGCACTTTTGTGGATCAATTGGTGAGTGTGCAACTATTGAGTTCTCACCCAGTCTGCCCTTCCTTGCTCGCTGGTCCTTCCTCAGCGGTTCGACTCCACAGCCCCATGCTTGGATGAAGCATGCGAGATCCAGGTTGAAGTTGAAGTCCATCAGGTTGGAGAAGCGAGGCTTCGCTCTCGGTCCTTATCCTCGAGGGGTGGGCAAACGTGCCTTCACGTAGGATGCGATAGAACGAAGATCGGGCTTCCAAAACGCTCGACTGTTATACTCCTGTAATCCACAATTCTGGCTGGGTTTGGATGGTTCAGTTCCCTCCGGGAACCTTTCTGGTTCCTTCAGGTCTTATTTAACGCTATCTGAGATGTGTTGGGGTCTGAACAAAGCCAGCTAATTGATGTTCGAAGACTTCCCGAGTGATTGTTAAATGGCACATCAGTCCTGATTGCTGGACCATTGTGGAGACAATGCAGGTGTTGGTCTTGTCCTAGCACCTTGCTCTCTTCCCTGGACAACCTGGCTCCACACACGAAAGAGTCTCTTGGCCTTCCTAAGAGCACCCAGCTCTGATGTCACTGGCCGCTGGCAGGCCAGTGTTCAAACAGACCTAGCTTCTCGCACCAGTTTCTGTGGGAGAGATCCGCCCCCACGTGTTTCTCCCAGCAACAGGTTTCTTCTTAATCCAGGCCAGGCATCTTGTGTCACAGTATTTCAAAAATCCTTTTCAGGGTGTCTAGCCAACAGGGATATACTTCTTGCAGGATTGCGGTCTGCCGCACTTCAGCAGTTACCGGCAGTGGTCACGATGGTGGGCCCATGGGCAATCTATATGGTCAGGGGGCAACGACAGCCGGGCTTCCGGCTTGGGCATTCTGCTGCGGGGAGGCCACTTCACCATCACCGAAGTTAAGGAGGTGGTGGGCGGCCGCCTCCTCGTAGCAGACGTAATGTACAAAAACTCCCCTCTCAGGTTAATTAATGTTTACGCTCCAGCTGTGAAGAACGAGAGGCTGGCCCTCCTCCAGCAGCTCCCACTGTTACTGGCAACGTCCAGGCCGGTCATTCTGGGCGGTGACTTCAACTGCATCATCGATGCGGCTGGACGATCCAGCAGAGCCGACAGCAAACTGGACGCCATGTCCAAACTCCTGATGGATGCGGTAAAAGATGCCAAGCTGTGCGACGTCTTCAGCAACCCTGCAGACGGAGCACCGCGCAGATACACCTGGTCGAGACCAGACGGGTCCGTCCGTTCCAGAATTGACTTCCTGTTTGTGTCCCACACGCTCAAGGTCAGATCCACCGACGTCACGCCGGTGTTCTTCTCTGACCACTGCCTCCTACTGGCCGACTGTCACACACAGGAAAACCAGAAAGTTGGCAGAGGGATATGGAAGCTGAACGTGAAACTGTTGACGCCGGAAAACATTGAGGAACTCAAGAGGGATTACAACGGTTGGAGAACCGTAAAATCCCTCTCCGATTCCCCGATGCACTGGTGGGAAACAATCAAGACGAACATCAAGAGGTTCTTCATCCTCAAAGGTGTTCAGGAGGCGAGAGGGAGACAGAGGGAATTGTCCCAACTCCAGACGAATATGCAAAACATGCTCCTGCTGCAGTCGATGGGGGTCGATGTCGCGGAGGAACTTGAAGAGGTGAAGGACCAGCAAGCCTCACTCTTTGCCTCGGAGTCCTTCAAGATCATCTTCCGCTCCAGAGTCCGCTCCGTCGAGCAGGATGAGATGTGTTCGCGTTTCTTCTTCCAAAAGGTACACAGGGGGAGCTCTGTGATCACCAGCCTAAAGAAAGAAGACGGTTCTGTGACGTCTTCGCAGCCTGACATGCAGAGGATCAGCAAATCCTTCTATGCCAGGTTGTACGACGTCAAGCCCACAGACCGTGCGGCCTCCCAGTCTTTCCTGTCGTCTATTTCGGAGGTCTTAGACGACGGCAAGCGAGAGAGTCTGGACCACCCGCTAACTCTGGACGAGCTGACAAAGGCCGTCCGGTCCTTCGAGACGAATAAAACTCCCGGAAGCGATGGCTTACCGGTCGAGTTGTACTCGGCTCTGTGGGACTGGATAGGCCCGGACCTGCTGGAAGTGTACGGAGGTATGCTTCTGGCTGGCAGCATGTCAGAATCGATGAGGAAAGGCATCATCACCCTCATCTACAAGCAGAAGGGGGAGAGGGAGGAAATCAAAAACTGGCGGCCCATTTCGCTGCTCAATGTGGACTACAAGATCCTGTCAAAGGTCATCGCCAACAGGGTCAAGTCTGCTCTTGAGCTGGTGATTCACCCGGACCAGACCTGCGCTGTCCCCGGCAGGAAGATCTCTGATAGCCTCGCGCTACTCAGAGATACGATCGCCTACGTACGGGACAGGAGGGTGAACACCTGTTTAATCAGCTTAGACCAGGAGAAAGCCTTTGACAGGATATCGCACACGTACCTGATGGACGTGCTCTCCAAAATGGGGTTCGGGAGGGCATCCGCAATTGGGTCAAACTGCTCTACACAGACATCAGTAGTGCAGTTCTAATCAACGGGTGGGAAACTCAAAGCTTTCCAATCAGATCTGGAGTCAGGCAAGGCTGTCCTCTCTCGTCTGTCTTGTTTGTGTGTTGTATCGAGCCCTTTGCCGAGTCCATCAGGAAGGATGCGGGCATCAGAGGGGTGACGATCCCAGGCAGCGGAGGCGCCCAGGTCAAGACCTCCCTGTACATGGACGACGTCGCCGTCTTTTACTCGGACCCGCAGTTGGTCCGCAGATTGCTCGCAATCTGCGACCAGTTTGAACTGGCCTCGGGAGCAAAGGTCAATCGCACCAAGAGCGAGGCCATGCTCTTTGGTCACTGGACCGACCGAGCCTCCATTCCCTTCACCGTCAAGCCAGATTTCCTGAAGGTGCTGGGAATATGGTTCGGAGCGGACGGGGCATGCGCCAAAAACTGGGACGAGCGCATTGCCAAGGTCAGACAGAAACTGGCATTTTGGGAGCAGCGCTCCCTTTCCATCACAGGCAAGAACCTGGTCATCAGGAGTGAGGTGCTCTCGGTGTTGTTGTACGTGGCGCAGGTCTGGCCCATCTCGCGCTCCTGCGCCGCAGCAGTCACCCGAGCCGTCTTCCACTTTGTCTGGAGGTCCAAAATGGACCGTGTCCGCAGAGACACGATGTACAAATCTCTGGACAGTGGAGGAAAGGACGTTCCGAACGTGGCCCTCATCCTGATGGCCACCTTTGTGTGTGGCTGCATCAAGCTGTGCACAGACCCCCGGTACGCAAACACCAAGTGTCACTACGTGCTGAGGTTCTAACTGTTCCCGGTGTTGAGAAGGATGGGTTTGGCCACGCTGCCGCGAAACGCCCCCACCAGTTGGACCATGCCTGTCCACCTGTCCTTCGTGGAAAAGTTCTTCAAAAGAAACCCCTTTGACCACAAGGCCATCAAACAGTGGTCAGCACGTAAGGTCCTGGACGCCTTCCGAAAGAAGGAGACGGTGGACTCTGTCGGGTAGTTCCCTGAGCGGACTGTCGAACTTGTTTGGCAGAACGTCTCATCGCCAAAGCTTACACACAAGCACCAAGACGTAGCTTGGTTGGCGGTGAGGAGGGCCTTACCCGTCAGAGTGTTCATGCACAGCCGACGCCTCAGCAGCACGGCACGGTGCCCCCGGGCCGGCTGCGGGGCGGACGAGACTGTCACTCATCTCCTTCAGGATTATGCCTTTGCAACGCAGGTCTGGAAAGAGATGCAGTGGTTGCTGTCGAGGTTCATCCCAAGCAGCTCCATAACACAGGACTCTGTGCTCTACGGGCTGTTCCCAGGGACACACACCGAGACAGACATCACCTGCTGCTGGAGAGCCATCAACTCGGTCAAAGACGCTCTTTGGTCTTGCCGAAACTTGCTGGTCTTCCAGAACAAGGAGATGACCACGTCCGCATGTTGCAGACTGGCGCAATCCAAGATCCAGGATTACGTGCTGAGGGACGCACTGAAAATTGGTGCAGTCGCCGCAAAGGCACGGTGGGGAAGGGCCACAGTCTAAAGCCCTTCCGCCACGGAAAACCCAGGGACAGGAATCAGCACAAACCTCCCTCGGGCTGTATTTGTAATTTACTCTTTGTGTACATAGAGCACCAAATCTGTAAACACCAATGTCGTGCCATGTACAATGCAAGGTGTGTTACGAAATGCATGTTTGAAAAGAAAAAATGTAAATGTACCGTCACCCATTTCGGGCACTGTATTGCAACACATGAAATGTAATTTGTGTGAATGTACCACAATGTATACCGTTTAATGTACCGAATCGCACCTGAACAGAAAAACATGAAATGTAACGAACGGAACTGCCGTCAGCACCCAGATGTATTGTATGGGATTGCTGACCGCAGTGAAATGTACTGAAATGCCATTGAATGTACTGTACAGATTCTTTTTATGAATAAAATATATTTTGAAATTAAAAAAAACAGAGATATAAACACAACAGTCCAGAGTTGACTTTGTCGACTTACATGAGCCTTAGTTTATCTGATTGCTGGTTAGGAAACAGTTCAGTGTAGTATATTTTGCACATATTCTGACTCCGAAGTTCTGATATTGATGCACGGATGGGTTTTGAAAAAATAATTCCCCAGTGACACTGGAAGACCTGAATGCATTTGAAGAATCAAAATTTGGAGTCAAATGAGCAGAAATTAGATTTCTGATATTCTCAGAGAAAGTTCAAGTGACTGAACACTGCTGACAGAACCCAAAGAACATAGAGCCTTTCACCTGGGACACTCAAAGAACAGTGTACTGGATTTCCCTAATCTCAGCAGGTCCATAGCAGGTCCCGGCCTTGCTGTTGGCTCCAGCCCGCTGTCCAAAACGATTTTCCCCTGATTGGGTTTGTGCGCCAACCGAAGAAAGTGGGTCAGATTAGGTCATTACGCATCATCAGCCGGTTTCCTTAAAGGGACCATGCACAAATTTAGTTTGACATTTGTGCTCTCAGTGTTCTACTGCATTGAGCTACTGCAAACACTGACAAGCACTGCACAGAGGTGCACGGCTGCACCCAGGCTCTCCCATGACTCCTTCCATATGCTTCATCATCATCAAAGGCAGTCCCTCTGCCTGCGCTTGATTTCTGCATGCGCTCGGCGACGATACTCGAGCTCAGCGTCCTCCCGGATGCACTTCCTCCACTTAGGGCGGTCTTTGGCCAGGGACTCCCAGGTGTCAGTGGGAATGTCGCACTTTATCAGGGAGGCTTTGAGGGTGTCCTTGTAACATTTCCTCTGCCTGCCTTTGGCTTGTTTGCCGTGGACATGCTTATGGAGGGAGTCACAACACGCAGGGAGATTCTCTTCCCTTCCCATGGAAGAGACCTCCCCAGGACACTAACGCAGCCTGGTTGCACATTACACAGGAGGATACATGCAGAGATGTCGTCAGGAGGAGCAGGCTACAGTGGCGCAAACCTTTCAATGATCTCAGTAGATCACGAAACATTACTGCAAAGCCACATTCAACCTCATCTTGCTGTGCCAGTCATCACATCCCCATCATTCTGCCTTCCCTACCCTACTCCTGCACATCCTTACTCACACCAACTTACCATGCACCTCCACCCATCCCTCGCTATCTACATTATCACTTCCCCCTCTCACTCGCCACCCTTCATACTCACCCTCATTCTAGTGCAATCATACTAACTAACAACATACAAGGATAGCCACTTGGGTGTTTTATGCAATGTTCATGTAAAGTTTCTATTAATGTGGTGTCAAACATTGAAAACTTTATTTTGAACACTTTGTGTTCTTGGACAGATATGCATGCACCTTTGGAAGTGGCTTAGTGAGATGCAGTGAATGGTGAGACATAATGGTACCCCCTGTAATGTTGATGAGTGTGAGAGGAATGGCTTGTGCATTGTAGGGATGCTTTATGATGTTGGTGTGGGGTGGTGCCAAATGGTGCATTATGTGTCAGCCAGGATGTACAGCGTCAAGTGACGTAAATCTGGCCATGGTGAGGCAATCCCTGGTGTCCCGGGCAGCAATGATGCCCTCTGTCCTGTGCGGAGTTGATTGCGAAGAAGGTTGCTGTGGTTGTTGGTGCTGCTGGTAATCCTGGTGCTGCTGATAGTGGGATTCTAAGGACCAAGGTGAGATAGTTTCAAGTGCACTGATGCTAATGTAATAGATGGCAGGTGAACTTGAGATGATAGAAGCAATCTGTCAATGGTGAGAGAGGTTGTTCCAAACACTCCAAATACTTGCAACCTGCATAAAGCTCAATCTGTATTCTAAATGCAGCAAGCAACAGCTTCTGAGCTTGGAAAGTGAACAGCTGTGAAATGGGAACTTTTATAGGATATTTGCAGCTGTCAAGCAATGAGATGATTCCATGGTCATTCAACTCCCGACCTGCTTACCTGATGTGATCCCCAAGCAGCTTGGACCCCGTGGGAGACCTGGTAAACTCTGAAGGTGAGCTCAAAATAGTCCTTAATGGTCTGTTAACAAGGTCATAATGAACTGAATTGCATCCCCCGCCGCTGTGTGTCGGGTCTGCTCAACGTTGACATACCCGATATTTAGTAAAAGCACGAGCTCGCTGTCAAAAGAAAATGTTCCCTCCCGACCCGCCACCGACCGGGCCTGCTGATCCCCCGGAAAATTTCCCTCAGAATCCCCCCGGTGTTTCTCAAACTGGGGTCTGCGGACAAGAGGTTGAACTATTTATTGTTTTTTATTACATGAGAAGCTAGCAATGCATAACAACTACTGTAAAAAGTATATTTTATGTTGCAGCTACAGTTTAATTGTTCTATTATTGTTCAATAAATTAGTTTGGCAGTTAAGGCCCAAGACAGAGTGTAGCATAGTGTTATTCTACCGCCTTCTGAAGACAAGGACATTCCCGTGAAGACACAGGCAAGAACCTGTCACTGAATTAATCAGAGAAGTGTTCTCTGTTTGTTACCCAAGCATATTGTTAACTTTACTTGGCTATCAGGGCATGAAAACTCTCCCTGGGAAACAGGGAGGAGGGTTTCCCTGTGAGATTAGTCTGAAACATGGAAACCTAAAAAATCTAGCGTTAAATAAAAGTTAAAGGAAACGTAAAAACATAACACACAGCTTAATCAAAATAGTGGTATGGCATCAGCAACCTGAACATGGATAGTTTCTATCATTTTCAACAAATTGTATAGAATAGCAGCTTGTGATGTATTGAATAGCACAGCAGCTACTTGGCTGAGCAATACTGTGACCAGGCTCGGGCACTTTCAAGCCAGCTCATCACATTCACCAGGTTTTCAGTCACAGGCCACTGCATGCTTGATATCTCAATTCTGAAGGACATGGTATATGGGCAGTTTTTTTGTTGTATAATTCTATCCAGCTGTGTCACATCTGGTTGACATGTCCTAAATCGGATGGTGTTCAGACTTGCCTCAATGTTTCTGGAACTAAGCAAGATGTTTGGTGGCTTTGGTAGAAAGGGAAAAATGTGAGCATACGTTTTTAGCAAGCAACAGGGTGTCAGGTGATTGTTATCATTGCTGAGCAAGCTATGTATGACTACTTTGAGGGAGTATGCAAAATAGTTATTTTGCTAATAATCCCCTTCCCTCAAAGGCCATATTGATGATATTGGTCCTGTTGTTAATAATTGTTTTGTCCCTAGTGGGACAGCAAAATGGCTACATGTGCACTCCAGTGCAGTACTGAGGGAGTGCTGCACTGTCAGAGGTGCAGTCTTTCAGATGAGACATTAAACTGAGGGCCTGCCTATTCTCTCAGATGAATGTAAAAGATCTCATAGCCACTATTTCAAAGAAGAGCAGGTGAGTTTTCCCCGGTGTCGTGGCCAATATTAAACCCTCTATCAAATAACAAAAACAGATAATCTGGTCATTATCACATTGCTGTTTGTGGGAGCTTGCAGTGCGCAAATTAGCTGCAACATTACACGATTCAAAAAGTACTTCATTGGCTGTAATGCACTTTGGGACATCCGGTGGTCGTGAAAGACGCTATATAAATGCAAGTCTTTCTTTTTTCTTTATGTATCCCATATCCTAATACAAAAATGTAATGACTGTTGAAAGCCTGTGTCTGCAGCCATTCAATGGGGTTATAGGCTTCGGACAATCATTTCCTCATTAAATGTGTATTTTCATAGCAGGATGCTGACTCTAACAGGAAGTTCTCGCATGTCAGGCTTTTCATGTTATAATTTGTTTTGTTTTCAGAGCTGAAATAAGTCAAGAATGTTACTGATGGATCTAATAAGTCTGACCTTAGAGACGGACCAGATAGAAGCTGGCTCAAATCACTGCTTATTATTGAATACATTAGTACCTTAGTCACCACCATTGCCCATCACTGACAGTGACCAACTTACATAAAGTCCACCGACCTTCATAGAATTATTTTCTTCCACCTGCTGCTCCAGTTCAATATTGGGATGAAGTTTTTTTTCACTTAAGACATTTGGAGAGCAAAATTCCCCTCCGCCCTGATGTGGGGCGGTAACCTTCCGGAGCCGGGACTTTTAACGCCCAGTGCGGAAGTCCTGCCCCCATTGTGGAATTGCCCTCACCGTCCCTGAAAGGAAGCGGAGCGCAATCTCCCACACTCCACTTCCTTTGGGGGCAGTTACTGGGGCAGGGAGTCAAGTGCTACACGGATGCTCCATGTAGCACTAATGCGCTTCAACACCCCTCCCCTTCGCTTAAAGGGGAGGGCCGCTGCGCACTCTGCACGGCCTCTGATAGCCTCCACTAAGCCACCAGGGCAGCGTGTGACCAGGCCAGCAGCCCGGCACCCAAGACGGAGTGCCGGGTCACACGATGGCGGCCCGGACCACACTAGGGACACCATCTTCAAACCAACCCAAGAGTCGGCCGACAAAAAAAGATGGGGGCCGAGGGCGCTGGCGTCCTCCCCTTTAAGCACCGTCCTGAGAGCAGATGTCGGTCAGCGTCGCGACCCACCGGCAGCCAGTTTGAGAAGCAGGATGGTTGCCAGGTGGGATGGCCTGCATTGGAAAGCCACAGCTGGGGAGCGAAGAGGAGGGAGGGAGGGAGGGAGAGAGGGAGAGATCATGGGTCACGGGGTCATACAGGTCGGAAAATTTCAGGTTGCTGATGGTAATAGATTTTGATGTTCTGATTTATCAACCAATGGGTAACAGTACTAAGAACAATCCTTCCCAAATCTCCTGTCTCAGGAAATTCAAATGGAACATATCAGTGAATAAGAAATTTTCTGATTATACACTGGTGACGGGGAAGTCTCACTCACTGCTAGTGCAGATTGGAAAATAGCAGAAATGTTGCAGGGTTTTCTATCCATTTGAATGGAAAACTGCAGGCAATGTGCCCACAATTTTCCGATATGCAGTGGCAGTGGATAAGACTCTCTTTTGCCAACATCTACTTGGAAAATTACCTCTTAAAAAGGCAAATAGGATTGAGTTGCTTAAACTTCAAGGGCCGGATTTCTGGGACTGAGGGGCTGCATGCCTCAGAAGGCTGGCAGGGATGGTGTTAAAAAGGTTGAATCGGAAGGTGATGACATGGATGAAGGTTCCACAGGCATGGCTAATGGGAGATCACAGGTTGGGAGATTGTGGGTCGTGGGAGATCATGGGTCGGGGGAGATCATAGGTGTGGGGGGAGATCGTGGGTCGGTGGGAGATCGCAGGTCGGTGGGAGACCAAGAGTCGGTGGGAGATCGCAGGTTGCGGGGAGACCATGGGTCGTGGGAGATCGCGGGTCGCTGGGAGATCGCGGGTCAGTGGGAGATCGTGGGTCGGTGGGAGACCATGGGTCTTGGGAGATCGTGGTCGGTGGGAGATCATGGGTTGCGGGGAGACCATGGGTCAGTGGGAGACCATGGGTCAGTGGGAGATCGTGGGTCGGTGGGAGATCGTGGGTCAGTGGGAGATCGTGGGTCGCGGGGAGGCCGTGGGAGATCGCGGTCATGGGAGATTGTGGATCGGTGGAAGACCATGGGTTGGTGGGAGATCATGGGTCGTGAGAGATCGTGGGTCACGGGGAGGTCGTGGGAGACCATGGGTCGTGGGAGATCGCAGGTCGGTGGGAGATCGCGGGTCAGTGGGAGATCGTGGGTCAGTGGGAGAAGGTGGGAGACCGTGGGTCGTGAGAGATCGTGGGTCGTGGGAGATCATGGGTCACGGGGAGGTCGTGGGAGATCGCGGGTCAGTGAGAGACCGTGGGTCGGTGGGAGACCGTGGGTCGTGAGAGATCGTGGGTCAGTGGGAGATCGTGGGTCGGTGGGAGATCGTGGGTCGGTGGGAGACCATGGGTCGTGGGAGATCATGGGTCACGGGGAGGTCGTGGGAGATCGCAGGTCGGGGGGGAGATCGCTAGTTGGGTATGGGGAGATCATGGGTTGGTGGGAGATCATGGGTTGTGGGAGATCGTGGGTCGCGGGGAGATTGGAGCTTGGGTCGGGAACCAGGTTTACTTGAGCCGGGGGGAAGCACTGCTTCTCATCCTGGCGCACAAGCAGTGGTGGAAAGGCATTTACCTAATGGATCGGGTTCTTATCGCATCACTTCAGCTGCAGGGTGTTAAAGACTATTAAAATTTGAGACAAGTAGCCTCATTAACATATTTAAATAACAGACCCGCCTCTCGAGAGCAGGTTAGTTACCAACCTTCAACCCACCTCCGTTAAAACTAGAAGTGGGCTCATTGGGTACGGCTTGAGGGCAGGTTTCAGATCTTTGAAATTTTAATCTACCTTCTGTCCCTCTCCTGCCCATTGCGAGGAGTTAAAATAACTCCCTCTTTGTCTATATTGGATATGGCAGGATGGAGTGGGTAATTTTGGTCAGTTCACTGCCCGCTTTGCACCTGAAAATGGAACAGTATTGGGTGGGAAAGGCAGTGTGATTTGGTCCCACCTTTGCGCCGGACGCAGAGACCTCTCGTCTGAAGCAGCTGGCAGCCTCATTAACCAATGTAAGAAGGGGTGGGGAAGTGCTTTGTTCAATTTTCCACAGGCATGCTGGGTGCAAGGTCTCCATCACACCCTTGGAAACCTGCCAGGAAGGAGGTCTCTGGTGTTCCGGAGGCAGGAGCCCACAGATTTCAACGGTAAATATTTCAGGCGTTTGAAATCCCTGTCTTGAATTTTTTTTTGTTTTATTGAACTGCTGGTACTTAGACTTTCATGATCTGTTGTGGTACTTGTCCTTATTTATTTTGTCCTGAGCTTCCTTTATTGGGACCAGTGATTGACCAATAGGAATCCTCCCAACACAACAAAAGGAGCTGCGAAGGGATAACAGGCAGGTCAGGCTGCCTGAGCGCTGCTTCGGGCCCTCCCAGTGGCACCTGCACTCCTGCCTCCGCAGAGAGAGTTGACATTACCTCGCTTCAGTAGACAGTGTGTTGGAGGCTTGTCGTGTGTTGAATGGTGCTCCGTGGAAGCAGGCACGCTTGGGTGATCAGGAATTAGTGTTGCCTGTCTGGCCACATTCAGTTTTCAACAAAATATACCGCCTGCCTCTTAAGAGCTGCAACCTTCCTGGTTCTGCACCCCCACAGATCTACAATGCTCTCCACGCACAGCAAAAACATACAGGAAACATCGTTCAATTACTTAAGTGAGCAAACTCTGCGGAATCCAGTGAGGTCAGCCTTCTGCTCAAATAGGACAGGTGTTCCCGGGAGTGCGGAGAGCACAGGCCATTTCGCAGCCTGACCGCAGAATCGGCTCTTAAGTGCAACAAAGTGCTGTCAATTCATTTTCTTACAAGCGAGTTGCATATGTGGCATTACTATTCGGCACCTTGGTGCTTCCATTTGGTTATAGTATATAATGAGTGTCTTCTCAAACTTAACCTACTGTTCCTTCTGCTGCAGTGAGAAGAGTAAATGTGGTGGAGGGCTGCTGATTCTCGGGGCATTGATGTGGCCCTTTACCACTTCTCGTTATGTGCATGCTGTCTCATTTTGTCCACTAATCGTCACTCCTTCAGTCCTGTGCAGTGGCCAGCAAGGTCTTTTGTCACCTTGAGAGGCAGTCGCCTCATCTATGCTTTCTCCTGCTGGTCAAGGCTCATCGCCATCTTATGGTCTAAAGTTCTTCCTCCGAAATGGCAGAAAGATTTTGACCATGTGGGGTTTCACCTCACCAAATGTTCTCAACTCATCAGCTGTTGTAGGTCTGTGCAGGAACACACGTGCAACATTCTGCTTTACACTTTATTTTTGGTCAACATGTGCATTGAGATAATGAAAATGTAACCCAAAGATATTACTGAGGTTTAGGCAAAACTAGAATATTTCTAAATGAAGCTGAAAAAGGCATTTTTTTTTTTATTGTTGTTTATATTTGGGTTTTCAGTTTAGTTTGACTTTCATCCCCAACAACAGTCAAATTGTTGAACTGAAATTTTCATTTAGAATATTTCTAGTATGGCAGCCAGAGCCCCTAAAGGGTCACTCACTATCTTTTATAGCTCATAATCTGGCCATAGTGTTTTAATGTATAATCATAATCCAATGATTTGATTGCTGGACACACTGAATACTGTCATTTCAGCACATTCCTGTCATAGATGAGCAATGTATTATAAAAGATGATATTTCTGTTAATAGGTATTTAATCATCATCATCATAGGCAGACCTTTGGAATCGAGGAAGACTTGCTTCCACTCTAAAAATGAGTCCTTAGGTGGCTGAACAGTCCAATACGAGAACCACAGTCCCCGTCACAGGTGGGATAGATAGTCATTGAGGAAAAGGGTGGGTGGGACATGTATTTAATGTACATTCAATAGCTATCATGTGTTATTTTGTGGGTTCAGATACAGGTACTAACATTACAAGTTAGTTACCATTTTCAGTATTATTAGTAATCGACAGAAATATTAATCCAAATATAACATTTATTAACAAACTAGTTGATCCAAATACTCTTGGATCAGATATAGGGCCCAAGTATAGGGCCGCGCAGACCTGGATGCCCGTTTTTCGCGCCACAAAGCACCAAGTATAGGGCCGCGCAGACCTGGATGCCCGTTTTTCGCGCCACAAAGCACGCCTAAAAAAAACTCACCTATTCTCCGGCTCCCTGCAGGTCCTCTGGAGCTGGGCGCGGCGCAGCACGAGCTGTGGAGGGCGGAGCCAGGTCCCTGTGCTGAAAACAGTGCCGGGACCTCTGCACATGCGAGCTACAGTGGGCGCGCATGTGCAGTAGCTCGAGGCAGCCAAAACTGTGTGGGAAGGGCCCGAAGCACACAGCCCCTAGCCCTGGCTGAATGGCCTCAGTGGGGCTGCGTGGATCAGGCTGCTTCCCACGCCCAGCTCCTGCTTCCTCCCGACTGGACCCGACCCGACTCAACATCCGCTCCCCCGCCCCGGACCGGACCCAACCCCCACTCCTCCCCCCACCCCCCCGGAACAGACCTGACCCGGACCCGCCCGGACCGGACCTGCGCCACCCCCCCTGACCCGACCGACCCGACCCGCGCTCCCCTCCTCCCCGGGCCCGACCCAACCCGACACGCGCTCCCGCCCCCCGTCCCCGGACCTGATGCCAACTACCTGTAAATCCGGTGCTGGGGTGGGCCCCGCCTCAAGTCCTGGGCCCGGCCGGGCCCGGCCCGTTCAGCCTCCCTCTCCCTCCCCTCCATCCCTTTTCCTCTCCCTCCCTTCTTCCCTCCCTCCTCCCCCCTCCCTCCCACCCTCCTCTCTCACCCTCCCCTTCACCCCCCTCCCTCCCTCCCTTCTCACCCCCCTCCCTCCCTCCCCCCCCTCCCTCCCTACTCACCCCCTCTCCCTCCCTCCCTTCTCACCCCCCTTCCTCCCTCCCTTCTCACCCCCCTTCCTCCCTCCCTTCTCACCCCCATCCCTCCCCTCCCTTCTCACCCCCCTCCCCTCCCTTCTCACCCCCCTCCCTCCCTCCCTTCTCACCCCCCTCCCTCCCTTCTCACTCCCCTCCCTCCCTCCCTTCTCACCCCCCTCCCTCCCTCCCTTCTCACCCCCTCCCTCCCTCCCTTCTCACCCCCTCCCTCCCTCCCTTCTCACCCCCATCCCTCCCTCCCTTCTCACCCCGCTCCCTCCCTCCCTCCCTTCTCACCCCCTCCCTCCCTCCCTTCTCACCCCCTCCCTCCCTCCCTTCTCACCCACTCCCTCCCTCCCTTCTCACCCCCCTCCCTCCCTCCCTTCTCCCCCCTCCCTCCCTCCCTTCTCACCCCTCCCTCCCTCACTTCTCACCCCTCCCTCCCTCCCTTCTCACCCCTCCCTCCCTCCCTTCTCACCCCCCTTCCCTCCCTTCTCACCCCCCTTCCCTCCCTTCTCACCCCCCTTCCCTCCCTTCTCACCCCCCTTCCCTCCCTTCTCACCCCCCTTCCCTCCCTTCTCACCCCCCTTCCCTCCCTTCTCACCCTCCCTTCTCACCCCCCTTCCCTCCCTTCTCTCCCCCTCCCTTCTCTCCCCCTCCCTTCTCTCCCCCTCCCTTCTCTCCCCCTCCCTTCTCTCCCCCTCCCTTCTCTCCCCCTCCCTTCTCTCCCCCTCCCGTCTCTCCCCCTCCCTTCTCTCCCCCTCCCTTCTCTCCCCCTCCCGTCTCTCCCCCTCCCGTCTCTCCCCCTTCCGTCTCTCCCCCCTCCCGTCTCTCCCCCCTCCCGTCTCTCCCCCCCCCTCCCGTCTCTCCCCCCCCTCCCGTCTCTCCCCCCCCTCCCGTCTCTCCCCCCCTCCCGTCTCTCCCCCCCCCTCCCATCTCTCCCCCCCCCTCCCGTCTCTCCCCCCCCCTCCCGTCTCTCCCCCCCCCTCCCGTCTCTCCCCCCCCTCCCGTCTCTCCCCCCCCTCCCGTCTCTCCCCCCACTCCCGTCTCTCCCCCCCCCCGTCTCTCCCCCCCCTCCCGTCTCTCCCCCCCCTCCCGTCTCTCCCCCCCCTCCCGTCTCTCCCCCCCTCCCGTCTCTCCCCCCCCTCCCGTCTCTCCCCCCCCTCCTCCTTTTCCGCCCCTCCTCCTTTTCCCCCCCGCTCCCTCCTTTCCTCCCTCCCTCCTCCTTTTTCCCCCCCACTCCCTCCTTTCCTCCCTCCCTCCTCCTTTTTTTTGATTGATTTATTGGTTGATGTATTTATCATTTATTATTGATGATGGCTCTTTATTTGTAAAACTGAAGTGTTTGTTTGTAAACTTCCCTTTAAATCCCCCCACCCCATCCCCTACGTCTGATTTGTAACCTACTCTTGATTTTCTAAGTGTATACAAGGTTTTTCTGAGCGTACAAAAATCGACACTTACTCCATTCTAAGTTAGTTTGGAGTATGTTTTCACTGCCTAAACTTTCAAAATGGGCGTAAGTGGCCGGATACGCCCCCTTTTGAAAAAAAAATCTGTTCCAAACTGAAACTGTTCTAACTGACTAGAACTGGAGCAAACTAAATGCCGAGAATTGCAATTTCTAAGATACTCCATTCTAAACCAGTTGCTCCAAAATAACAGGAGCAACTCAGGCCGAAACTTGGCCCCATAGATTTTGGAGACATTCCTCAGTTACAGAAAGTAACAAACCATAGTTAAGAAACAAGTTTATAATAAATACTATTGATAACTTTTAGAAATGTCTAATTTTCTGTAGAATTGGATGGATTTAGTAGGCTTGCACTAATACTTTATTTGATACGCAGATCACAAAAGTACTGCTGCTGGCAAAGCAAGTTGCAAGATCTATATATGAACAATAGGTGGTAGTACACACCAACTGGGATAAGAGTTTGAAGCAATACACTTGAGCACTTTTTGCAAACTAGGTTTTCTGTGCTGTGTTTAACTTCAGGATATAATATGCATGGCAATACAGAGAAAATAATTATTTATATACTGTGTACTGTAGTGTAGTAGTTATTGTAGTGTATGAAATGATACAATGAACTCCGTACTGTGCGCCAGTGACTAGGTGTAACCTGGTCAGTCTTTAATGGCTTCCAGAAGTGAAGATACAAAGGTGAAGTTCAGGTTATATACCGGGCGCAGCATGAGTGTACCTATGATCCCAGGGCCTCCGACGGTAGTGCCCCCTGGTGGTGGGCAGACCTTATGTACATACATTACATCGGTCCCCCCCAGTTCTTGGCACTCCATATTACAAGTTCAGACGGTCCGGAGCCCTTCGCTCCCTGGTTGACCGTCTCAGTACAACCCCAGTGCTTTCCAAGTCTCTCACAACTTGGGGCTGGGCGTTGACCACAGTGGGTTCTTCTGATGGCTGGACGTGAGTTGGCTGGTCGCCTAAGCTCACGGTGTCTTCTTCCAACTGTTCCGGTTCATCAGTGTGTCTTAGCTTGATTTGATCAACGTGTTTCCTGCACTTCTGCCCATTCTTGAGCTTAACCATATACACCCGGTTACCCTCCTTATCTGTACCATTGCCCGGGAGCCACTTGGGCCCTTGACCATGGTTAAGTACATACACTGGGTCATTTACAGATATGTCACATGACACTGCGGCGCGGTCATGATACCACTGCTGGCATTGATGTCGGGTTTCGACATGATCGTTAAGGTCAGGATGGACTAGAGAGAGCATGGTTTTGAGGCTTCTCTTCATCAATAGTTCTGCAGGCGGGAACCCGGTGAGTATGTGTAGCATTGTCCTGTAACTGAGCAGTATGCGTGACAGGCGTGTCTGCAAGGAACCGTGAGTTACGCATTTCAGACTCTGCTTGATGGTTTGAACTGCCCACTCTGCTTGACCATTGGATGCGGGTTTGAACGAGGCTGACCTCACGTGTTTTACGCCATTGCGTTTCATGAACTCTTGAAATCCCAGGCTCGTGAAACACGGTCCGTTGTCGCTGACAACGATGTCTCGCAGACCATGTGTGGCAAACATGGCTCTCAGGTTCTCAATGGTGGCAGTGGAAGTGCTGGATGACATGATCACACATTCTATCCATTTGGAGTATGCATCCACCACCACAAAAAACATTTTACCGAGGAAGGGGCCCGCAAAAGTCGATGTGGATTCTAGACCACGGTTTGGATGGCCAGGACCACAAACTGAGTGGAGCATCCTTTGGGGCATTGCTTAACTGCATGCAAGTGCTGCACAGATGTACGCATGACTCTAAGTCCGAGTCAATGCCAGGCCACCAAACATGGGACCAGGCGATGGCCTTCATCATGACAATACCGGGATGTGTACTATGTAACTCCTATACAAATCTCGCCCTGCCTTTCTTGAACATTACAACACGATTACCCCACAGTAAATAGTCGGACTGGATGGAAAGCTCATCTTTGCGACGGTTGTACAGTTTAGTTTCATCACCCATTTCCTTGGGGATGGTCGACCAGTCCCCGTTAAGAACAGAACGTTTTATAACTGATAGGGTTGGACCCTGGCTGGTCCAGGTCTTAACTTGTTGAGCAGTGATAGGTGACCCTTCACTCTCAAAGGCATCCATGACCATGAGTAGCTCTGTGGGCATTGGCGTTTCCACCTGCGGCGTGGGCAACGGTAATTGGCTCAATGCATCAGCGCAGTTGTTGGGCGCCTGGTCTATGGTGAATGGCATAATCATAGGCAGATAATGTCAGCACCCACCTCTGGATGTGGGATGACTCATTGGTATTGATACCTTTATGTTCCGAGAACAACGATATAAGTGGCTTGTGATCGGTTTCCAGCTCGAAGCTCAAACAGGTACTGATGCATTTTTTTACCCCATAAACACATGATAAAGTCTCTTTCTCTATCATGCCGTAGGCTCTTTCTGCCTTGGACAGGCTTCGAGATGCGTATGCAACTGGTTGTTGTTTGCCTGACTCATTGGCTTGCTGGAGTATGCAGCTGACCCCATAGGACGACGCATCACAGGTCAAAACTAGACGCTTGCTTAGGTCATACAGTACCAGTAGCTTGTGGGAACACAACAGATTTCTAGCCTTCTCAAAGGCTCTGACTTGAAGTTCACCCCACACCCAGTCGTCTCCTTTCCTGAGCAGCTTGTGTAAAGGCTCAATTTGAGTAAGAAGTTACTGAAGTAGTTGAGAAGACCCAGGAACGAATGCAGCTCTGTCACATTCTGGGGCCTGGGCGCATTTTTGATAGCCTCTGTTTTCGCATCTGTAAGCCTGCTTCCGTCTGCAGCAATCTTTCATCCAAAGAATTCGACCTCTGATGCCATGAAAACGCACTTCGAACGTTTCAGCCTGAGTCCCGCTTTGCCCAGACAACGCAGAACCTCTTCCAGATTGTGCAGGTGCTCGGCAGTGTCACGACATGTGACTAGGATGTCGTTTTGGACTACCACAGTCCTGGGGATGAATTTCAATAGGCTTTCCATGTTTCTCTGAAATATGGCTGCCGCCGAATGAATGCCAAAAGGACACCTGTTGTAAATAAACAGTCCTTTGTGCGTGTTGATGCATGTAAGTTTCTTTGATGATTCAACCAGTTCCTGTGTCACGTAGGCCGATGTTAGATCCAATTTGGTGAACAATTTTCCCCCGGCTAGCTTTGCCAACAGGTCATCAGCTTTCGGTAGCGGGTATTGATCTTGTTTCGAAACTCGGTTGATCGTGATCTTGTAGTCTCCACAAATCCTGACCAAGCCGTTGCTCTTTAATACCAGAACAATGGGGCTGGCCCATTCATTAAATTCGACCGGTGAGATGACCCCCTCGCATTGTAGCCTGTCCAATTCGAGCTCGACCTTTTCTCTCATCATGTGCGGGACCGCCCTGGCTTTGTGATGGATGGGCCTTGCGTCTGCACCTTGGCTCCCTTGAAGCTGCCAATTCCTGGTTCAAACAGTGAAGGAAATTTGTTCAGCACTTGGGCACACAAATCATCATTCACTGATGATAAAGCTTTGATATCGTACCATTTCCAATTTATTTTCTTGTGCCAATTCCTGCCGAATAATGATGGGCCATTGCCCGGGATAATCCATAATGGTAGATCATGAACCGCTCCCTCATACGACACTCTTACTGCTGCATTACCGATCACTGGTATGAGCTCTTTGGTGTAGGTACACAACTTTGCATTTATCGGACTCAGCTTTGGTCGCTCTGCCTTGGTCTCCCACAGCATTTCGAAAGTCCCCTGGCTCATTATCGATTGACTCGCACCCGTGTCTAATTCCATGGATACCGGCACGCCATTTAATTTTACCTCCATCATTATCAGTTGGCTCTTTGTTAGGAATGCTTGTACGCTATACACTTCCTCCTTGGAGCTGCATCGCCAGATCCACGCTGAATTGATCATCATCCACATGGTGCGTCGCAACTCGCTTGCTCCGTTGTGGACATGTCTGTTAAAGATGGCCCGTCTTCGCACACCCTCTGCATACATAATGCCTGAAGCGGCACTGATGGGGTCGGTGAATGTCCCCGCAACGCTAACACGTTGAGCTCGGATTTGCACCCGATGGCGGGCTTTGAGCGGCTCCCATTCTCGCATACGCAGTCGAGTAGGCCCTCGATGGTGAACTTTGAGCGGCTCCCGTTCTCACATACACAGTCGAGTAGGCCCTCGATGACAAACTTTGAGCAGCTCCCGGTCTTGCAGACGCAGTCAAGTAGGCCCTGCCATGTGCAGCTCTGCCAGCCGTCGATACAATTTTGTACACAGTACTTGCCGTGGAGTTCCTGTTTTGTCACAATATCTGCTTCGTGCATTTTCTGCATGGACATGCAAGCCTGGGTGATGGTAATGACCTTGCTGAGGTCTGACATCTCCGCAGCCAGCAGCTTACATAAGATCGCCTTCTGATCATGAAAAAGTCACGCAGGCCCAAATTTTCACTGCCCTGCAAGACGTCTCAGGTCGGCCACAAATGCCGCTACTGTTGTGTATGAATAAAGAGTCGGTCCAGATACTGTGAGCTCAAAGTAAAGTGTGATATTAGTCTTTTATTGCAGGTCTCCAGAGTGCCTCTCCAGCCTGTGAGGCCTCCTTAAGTACAGGTGCTCCCAAGGGATTGAGAGATCCCGTGGGACTCCAGGGGATGAGCCCTCTGGTGGTTACACAAGGTATTTACAGGTTTACATATCTAACAACACTCTCCCCCCCCCCCCCCCCCCCCAAAGTCAATAGTGTAACTATGTATAATGTGAGTCGATCTGGGGTCTTTCTTTCCCTGGTTGATCGTCTCAGTGCAACTGCTGGTTTTAGTGAGTCGTTTGTTGGGCCCTCGCTGGGCTGCTGTGCAGCTGGTCTTGCTGGGCTGCCTGGTATGGTGAGTCCTGCTGGGCTGCTGCGGGTGATGGGTTCTGCTGCATGGTCAACCGCTGTGTCGGTTGCCACTGGTATGTGTGTTGGGGGGTCAAAAAAGGTAGGGTCTAATGTGGGTTGCTCTGGATAGTCCGTGAATCTGAGTTTGATTTGGTCGAAGTGTTTCCTGTAGATGAGCCCATTTGTAAGTTTGACCCGAAACACCCTACTCCCCTCTTTGGCCACAACAGTGCCGGGAAGCCACGTGGGACCTTGTCCATAGTTTAACACAAATACATGATCATTAATTTCAATTCCACATGACACATTTGCACTATCATGATATGTAGTTTGTTGAAGCCACCTGCTCTCTATCTGTTCATGTAGATCAGGGTGGACTAACAAGAGCCTTGTCTTAAGTGCCCTTTTCATGAGCAGTTCAGCGGGTGGAATCCCAGTGAGCGAGTGGGGTCTTGTGCGGTAACTAAACAGGACTCGGGATAGGTGAGTCTGCAGTGAGCCTTCAATTACCCTCTTCAAGCTCTGCCTGATTGTTTGCACTGCTCTCTCTGCCTGACCGTTGGATGCTGGTTTGAACGGGGCAGATGTAACATGTTTGATCGCATTGAGGGTCATGAACTCTTTGAACTCGGCACTGGTGAAGCACGGCCCGTTGTCGCTCACAAGGACATCAGGCAGGCCGTGTATGACAAACATGGCCCGCAAGCTATCAGTGGTGGCAGCAGACGTGCTTGCCGACATTATCTCACATTCAATCCATTTGGAGTACGCATCTACAACCACTAGGAACATTTTACCCAAGAATGGGCCTGCATAGTTGACATGGACCCTAAACCACGGTTTGGAGGGCCAAGACCATAAACTTAGTGGCGCCTCCCTGGGTGCATTGCTTAACTGTGAACATGTGTTACAGTTGTGCACGCAGGACTCTAAGTCCGCATCGATACCGGGCCACCACATGTGGGATCTGGCTATTGCTTTCATCATTACAATGCCTGGGTGAGTACTGTGGAGATCACTAATAAAAGTGTCCCTGCCCTTTTTGGGGACCACTACTCGATTACCCCACAGAAGGCAGTCTGCCTATATAGACATTTCATCTTTGTGCCGCTGGTATGGCTTTATCTCTTCCTACATTTCTAAAGGGACACTGGACCAGCTCCCGTGAAGCACACAGTTTTTTTACTAAGGACAGTAAGGGGTCCTGGCTCATCCAGGTTCTAATCTATCGGGTGGTAACGGGTGATTGCTCACTCTCGAATGCTTCCATTACCATGACTAAATCTGTGGGCTGTGCCATTTCCACCCCCGTGGTGGGCAATGGCAGCCTACTGAGAGCATCGGTACTGTTTTCTGTGCCTGGCCTGTGGCGGATGGCAGACAACGTGAGCGCCCATCTCTGGATGCAGGCCGATGCATTCATATTTATCCCCTTTCTTTCAGAAAAGAGGGATATCAGTGGCTTATGGTCAGTTTCCAATTCAAATTTGAGCCCAAACAGATATTGATGCATTTTCTTTACCCCATAAACACACGCTAACACTTCTTTTTCAATCATGCTGTAGGCCCTCTTAGCCTTAGACAGACTTTTGGATGCATAAGTACCTGGTTTTAATTTCCCAGATTCATTAGCTTGTTGCAATACACACCCGATACCGTATGACGACGCATCACATGCTAGTACCAAACGCTTAAATGGATCATACAACATGAGCAACTTGTTTGAGCATAACAGTTTTCTAGCTTTTACAAAGGCATTTTCTTGGCTTTTACCCCATACCCATTCGTCTCCTTTACGCAGTAGGGCGTGCAGTGGTTCTAACAGTGTGCTGAGACCCGTAAGAAGTTACCAAAGTAGTTCAGGAGTCCTAGAAACGACCGCAGCTCAGTCACGTTCTGTGGCCTCGATGCATTCTCGATTGCCTCCATCTTTGAATCGGTCGGCCTGATGCCGTCCGCCGCGATTCTTCTCCCCAGAAACTCCACTTCAGGCGCCAGGAAAATGCACTTCGATCATTTTAACCTGAGTCCCACGCAGTTGAGCCGACTAAGAACCTCCTCCAGGTTCTGCAGATGCTAGACTGTGTCCCGGCCTGTAACCAAGATGTCGTCCTGGAAGACCACCGTGTGCGGGACCGACTTCAGTAAGCTTTCCATGTTTCTCTGGAATATCGCTGCGGCTGATCGAATCCCAAACGGACATCTGTTGTAAATGAAGAGACCTTTGTGCGTGTTGATGCAGGTGAGGCCCTTCGATGATTCCTCTAGCTCCTGCGTCATATAGGCCGAGGTCAAGTCCAGCTTCATGAACGTCTTTCCTCCCGCCAGTGTCGCAAAAAGGTCATCTGCCTTTGGTAGTGGGTATTGATCCTGCAGGAAGAAGCGATTGATAGTTACTTTGTAATCACTACAGATTCTGATGGTGTCGTCTCCCTTGAGGATTGGAACTATCGGACTGGCCCAGTCGTTGAATTCGATCGGCGAAATGATGCCCTCTCGTTGCAGCCGGTCCAGCTCGATCTCCACCCTCTCTCTCATCATGTACGGTACTGCTCTCGCCGTGTGATGGATGGGTCGCGCCCCCGGAATTAGGTGGATCTGCACTTTTGCTCCTTGGAACTTCCCGATGCCTGGTTCAAACGGCGAGGGGAACTTGTTTAAGACCTGAGCACACGAAGTGTCGTCGACGGGCGAGAGCGCTCGGATGTCATCCCAGTTCCAGCATATCTTTCCCAGTCAGCTCCTGCTGAGCAGTGTGGGACCATCGCTTGGTACCACCCAAATTGGTAACTTGTGCACCGCTCCATCGTAGGAGACCTTTACAGTAGCACTGCCGATTACAGGAATCAGTTCCTTTGTGTAAGTTCTCAGTTTAGTGCGAATGGGAATCAGGACTGGCCTCGAGGCCTTGCTGCACCACAATTTATCGAAAGTCTTTTTGCTCATAATGGACTGGCTTGCGCCCGTGTCCAGCTCCATTGACACCGGGAGTCAATTTAATTCAACCTTCAGCATTATCGGGGGATACTTTGTGGTAAATGTGTACACTCCATATACCTCTGCCTCCTTGGTCTGAGGCTCTGGTTCATCATGAACTGCCGTGGATCTGTTCTCCTCTGCAACATGCTGATTTGCAGGATTAGCAGAGATTGCAGCTCGCCTGCACACACATTGGAGATGTCCCATTGTTCCACAGCCCTTGCAAACGTATCCTTTGAAGCGGCATGAATGGAAACGATGATCACCCCCGCAGCGCCTACAAGGTGTTAATAGCCTTACATTCATCACCCTTGATGGCGGACTCTGAGACAATTTCTGCTCATTTTTTCCAAACTCCGCCTGTGCCGGTTTGGATTTGCAGCGAATTGTTGACTGAATGAGACATCTGCGGACGTACAGCTGCAGGCATGTGAGGCCTGCCCTGTACGTTGTGATTCGAAAACAACATTACTTTGTTCACAGTACTTGTAGCAGCACTTGTGTGCTGAGAGATTTGCTTGGTATTGTCACTGGTGGTGAAGAACACATGGGCTATCGTTACAGCTTTACTCAAGGTTGGGGTCCCTACAGTCAAAAGTTTGCGAAGTATCACTTCATGGCCAATGCCAAGTACAAAGAAGTCCCTGAGCATGTGCTCCAAACGTCCCTCAAATTTGCAGTGTCCTGCAAGGCGTCTTAGATCGGCGACATAACTCGCCACCTCCTGGCCTTCAGACCTTTTGTACATGTCGAACCGGTACCTCGCCATCAGAACGCTTTCCTTCAGGTTCAGGTGCTCCTGGACCAGTGTGCATAAATCATCGTACGATTTCTCTCTGGGTTTTGCTGGAGCAAGCAGATTTTTCATGAGGCCATATGTTGGTGCCCAGCAAACGGTGAGGAGAATCGCCCTTCGTTTGGCAACATTCGCTTTTCCTTCCAGGTATTGGTCGAGTCGCTCCACGAAGGTTTCCCAATCATCTCCCACTGAAAATTTCTCCAGGATGCCCACGGTTCTTTGCATCGTTGGGTTTGTCATCGGTATCTCATCTCCAGTTGTTATGGATGAATAAAGAGTCTGACCAGATATTGTGAGCTCAAAGTAAAGTGTGACCTTAGTCTTTTATTGCAGGTCTCCAGCCTGTGAGGCCTCAAGTACGGTGCTCCCAAGGGATTGTGGGATCCCTTGGGACTCCAGGGGATGAGCCCTCTGGTGGTTACACAAGATATTTACAGGTTTACATATATAACAGCTACATCCTGGCCTTCTGGACGAACGTGCGTATCGAAGCGATATCTGGATATGAGGATTCCTTCCGTGGGTTTAAGGTGTTCCAGAACTAGAGCACACAGTTCTTTGTAATCCTTTTCTGTAGGAAGAGTGAGTGAGAGAAGATTCTTAATGAGTGCATAGATTGTGGGGCCATAGATGGTGAGAAGAACTGCCCTACACTTCTGCATCCTCGTCTTTGTTGAGGTCGTTTGCCACAAAATACTGGTCAAGACGATCCGTGAAATCTCCCCAATCCTTTCCCTAATTGAATCTCTCGAGAATTCCAACAGTACTCGATCGAGCTGTGCTCGCCATACTTTTGCGTGGTTCGTATTTACCTCGTCGCCAGTTATAGTGTATGAAATGATACAATGAACTTCGTACTATGAGCCAGTGACTAGGTGTAACCTGGTCAGTCTTTAATGACTTCCAGAAGTGAAGATACAAAGGTGAAGCACGAGTGTACTTATGAGCCTAGGGCCTCCGACGCTAGTGCCCCCTGGTGGTGGGCACACCTTATCTACATACATTACAGTTATGTTACTGAACTAATAATCTAGAGTTCAAATCCCACCAGTGCAATTTGAGAATTTGAATTCAGTTTTCTAAAAAAACCTTGAAATAACAAGCTGCTTTCAGTAAAAGTGACTATGAAGCTGTCTGATTGTTATAAAAGTCAAATTGGTTCACTAATATTCTTTAGTGAAGGAAATCTATTAATTCTTACCCAGTCTGGCCTATACGTGACTCCAGTCCCACACCAGTGCTCTTAACAGCCCTCTAAATATGTCTATTTAAAGTTTACAAACTAGTAATGTGTCTCTGCAGGTGCGATTTTGTTATTGGATTTGTGAAAGGGTGTGAATGTGTAATCCTGCAAACAGGTTTCTCAATGTGTAGAGTTTTGTTAATACAGGTTTATGGGTTTGTTTGATCATGTGCTCCTGTCTGTGGGTTTGTCAATGTGTTTGTTTTCATGTGTGAGTACTCATATATGTTAATGTGTAAGGTGATTTTTTTTTTTACTGTGTGTATTAGATATTAATGTGGCCCTCAAAACTGCCACCAAGCTCATGGTCTACAGGGCTGTAGTAATACCTGCCCTCCTATATGACTCAGAGACATGGATCTCCGTAAAATCCTACAAATCCCATTGGGAGGACAGGCGCACCAACATCAGTGTCCTCCTCCAGGCTAATATCCCCAGCATTGAAGCACTGACCACACTCGATCAACTCCGCTGGGCAGGCTACATAGTTCGCATGCCAGACACGAGACTCCCAAAGCAAGTGCTCTACTTGGAGCTCCTTCACGGCAAACGAGCCAAAGATGGGCAGCGGAAATGCTACAAGGACATCCTCAAAGCCTTCCTTATATAGTGCGACATCCCCACTGACACCTGGGAGTCCATAGTCATAGACCGCCCTAAGTGGAGGAAGTGCATCCGAGAGGGCACTGAGCAGCTCGAGTCTCAATGCCGAGAGCATGCAGAAATCAAGCGCAAACAGCGGAAAGAGCGTGCGGCAAACCAGTCCCACCCACCCCTTCCCTCAACGACTGTCTGTCCCACCTGTGACAGGGACTGTGGTTCTCGTATTGGACTGTTCAGCCACCAAAGGACTCACTTCAGGAGTGGAAGCAAGTCTTCCTCGATTCCGAGGGACTGCCATGATGATGATGATGATGATGAAAGTGGGTGGGTATATTTGGTTAGCTTGCTGTTGGTGATATTAAGAGATGCATGCTTACGACCTGGGGGTGTACATACACAAGTCTTTGAATGTGGCCGGACAAGTTGAGAAGGCTGTTAAAAAGGTATATGGGAAACATTTCTTTATAAATAGAGGCATAGGCCGCAAACTTGGTGATCTGTAAGGCCTGCCCATTTTTTGGCGGTCCCTGGGCGGAACCTACCTTTTTGAGGCCCGCTGGGGCCAGGCAGGAGCAATTTTCATCGTGGTTGTGTCGGCGGGTGCGGGCGTCAGAGGGCGGGTGCGGGCGTCAGAGGGCGGCGGTAGGTGCAGGCCTCACTTATCGGAAAACTTCGGAGGCCGTGCACCGTGCATGTGCGAGACTTGTTTTTTTTTGTGGTTTTATTAAGCAGCTGATGTCAGATTTGCCGTGATTGGGCCCGCTGGGACATCTGCGCATGCGCTTAAATTCTGCTCACTCCCTTGCAACCTCCAGTTAGAGAGGGGAGTGTGTTGGAAATAGAGAGGACCAAATTTATCAGCCATCCATCGAGGGCATTAAAATGAGTGGACAAAAGGCTTCAAAGAAGACTGTTAAAACCAAGGCCAGAGCTCCCTGGTTTAATGATGAGGAACTGGACGAGCTTGTATCAGAGGTCGAGCGCAGGTATAAAGACCTCAACCGGGATGGTCGTGGCAAGCCTCCACCACCACAATACAGATGGATTTGGAGTGAGATTGGTGAGGCCGTGCCCTCAATAGCCAGCATTGTGTGGGATGGAGACCAGTGTAAGAAACGTTGGAACGATGTGGTGGTGTCAGCAAGAGCGAGTAACCATTTATTTGAGGCCTCGGATAGAACATTAAAAAGGTTCTGTACCAGATGTGGCTGTGTGTGTGTGCTGCATGAGCAAAAGGAGTCGAGGCTAGCATTTTTCTTTCTGCAGAAGAAAAATACATCCAAGGCAGCAAGCCTGAGTGCCACGGGAGGGCCCCAGCAAAGCTAATAGAGTTGAGCAGCCTGGAGGAGCATGCCTTGGCATTGGTGGGTGACTACCGCTGTGCAACCAAAAAGATTTAAAAGCTCTTTGTCTAAATGCACACAGCATTCGTAACAAAATAGATGAGTTGACAGCCCAAATAGATACAAATGGGTATGATCTGACAGCCGTTGCAAGGTGACCAGGACTGGGAACTAAATATTCAGGGGTATTTGACAATTCAGAAGGACACACCGAAAGGAAAAGGAGGTGGGGTAGCACTGTTAATAAAGGATGGGATCAGTGCATTAGTCAGAGGATCAAGATGTTGAATCAGTTTGGGTGGAGATGTTGAATCAGTTTGGGTGGAGATAAGAATAATAAAGGGAAAAAGTTGCTGGTGGGCTTAGTCTATAGGCCCCCCCTAACAGTAGCTACACTGTTGGATGGAGTATAAATCAAGAAATAACAGAGACTTGTAATAAAGGAACGGCAATAATCATGGGCGATTTTAACCTTCATATTGATTGGACAAAGCAAATTGGCCAGGGTAGCCTTGAGAACAAGTTCATAGGGCCCAAGTTTCCACATGATTTGCGCCTGATTTTTAGGAGCAACTGGTGGAGAACGGACTATCTTAGAAATCGCAATTCTCCACACTTTTTTTTCTGCAGTTCTAGTCAGGTAGAACAGTTCTACTTTGGAACAGAATTTTTTCTTCAAAAGTGGGCGTGTCCGGCCACTGACGCCTGATTTGAAAGTTTCCACAGTGAAAACGTACTCCAAACTAAAGTAGAATGGAGCAAGTGAAGATTTTTGTAGAACTGAAAAAACCTGTTCTACACATTAAAAAATCAGGCGCAGGTTACAAATTAGGCGTCCAGAACGAGGTGGGGGGGGCGGCGGGGGAAGGGAAGTCATTAAATTCTACAATAAATCCTTATTTATACTTCTACAAATATTATACAAATAAATCCAACCTGAATAAACATTTATAAGCAAAGAAAAGATTAAATAAACCATCTTCCTACCTGTGTGAAAGTGCTTCAGGCAGGGAGAATTCTGCAGCCGTTCGTTCCCACGGGGGGGGGTGGGTGGGGGGGTGGGGGAGAAGAACAGCCATTCGTTCCTCTGGAGAGGAGGGGGGGGAATTAAACAGCCGTTTCGCTCCCGCGGGGGAGGGGGGAAGGAGACAGTGAGAAGGCTGCAAGTGCTAATGTGCTTTTTTTAAAAAAATGTTCAAAAATTAAACAGCTACAAAGAAGTACAAAAATGACCGAGTGCCAATGTTTTTTTCACACTGAGCATGCGCGAACGCGTCAACGCGCACGCGAACATTGCCGGCAGGAAAAAAAACTAATTTAAATAGTACCTGCCCCCTCCCACTTACAAAATCGGCGCGAGTGTAGGCTACGCCCCCCTGGGCACCGCGCCAGGCAGACAAGGAGCTGCAGAACGCTCCAGAATTGCGAGGTTTTTTTTTAGGCGCCGTTTTAGGCGCGAAAAACGGGCGCCCAGCTCGGAGGGGCGCCCGTTTTTTATCGTGTGGAAACTTGGGCCCATAGAGTGTATCCGGGATAGTTTCCTTGAACAGTACGTTGCAGAACCAACCAGGGAGCAGGCTATCTTAGATCTAGTACTGTGTAATGAGGCAGGATTAATAAATGATCTCTCAGTAATATGGTTGAATTTCAAATGCAGTTGGAGGGTGAGAAAGTTGGTTCTCAAACCAGGGTCCTAAGCTTAAATAAAGGAGGCTCCAAAGGTCTGAGGGCAGAGTTGGCTGAAGTGGACTGGGAAAATAGACTAAAGAATGGGACAGTTGATGAGCAGTGGCAGACATTTAAGGAGATATTTTATAATTCGCAACAAAAATATATCCTAATGAGAAGGAAAGACTGCAAGAGAAGAGATAACCATCCGTGGTTAACCAAGGAAATAAGGGAGGGCATCAAATTGAAAACAAAGGCAGACAATATGGCCAAGACTAGTGGGAGGACAGAGGATTGGGAAATTTTTAAAAGCCAGCATAGAACGACTAAAAAAATTATTGAGAGGGAAGATAGATTATGAAAGTAAACTAGCATGAAATATAAAAACAGATAGTAAGTTTCTACAGTTAAATAAAAAGGAAAAAAGTGGCTAAAGTAAATGTTGGTACCCTGGAGGATGAGACTGGGGAATTAATAAAGAACAGGAAAATGGCAGAGATATTGAACAAATATTTTGTATTGGTCTTTAAGATAGAAGAAACTAAAAACATCCCAATAGTGGATAATCAAGGGGCTATAAAAAAATAGAAACATAGAAATTTACAGTGCAGAAGGAGGCCATTTCGGCCCATCGTGTCCACACCGGCTGACAAAGAGCCGCATGGCCCTTGGTCAGCAGCCCTAAAGGTTACATATAAACCTATGAACAATGACGGAAAGGCAAAGAGCACCCAGCCTAACCAATCCGCCTCACACAATTGCGGCACCCCTAATACTGAAACATTCTACACTCCACCCCAACCGGAGTCATGTGATCTCCGGGGAGAGGCAAAAACCAGATTAAAAACCCAGGCCAATTTAGGGAGAAAAAATCTGGGAAAATTCCTCTCTGACCCATCCAGGTGATCAAAATTAGTCCAGGGCATCACCCTGGCTGTATTCGATTCCCTGCAGTACTTGCCATTATATCTGCACCGTCCAACAAAACGTCATCCAGTCTAATCCCAATTACCAGCTCGAGGTCCATAACCCTGCAGGTTACGCTATTTTAAGTGCCCATCCAACCATCTCTTAAAAGTGGTGAGGGTTTCTGCATCCACCACTCTTCCAGATCCCCACAACCCTCTGCGTAAAGAGGCCCCCTCTCAAAACCCCTCTAAAACTTCCACCAACCACCTTAAAACTATGCCCCCTCGTAATACACCCCTCCACCAATGGAAATAGGCCCTTACTATTCACTATGTCCAGGCCCCTCAATATTTTATACACCTCAATGAGGTCTCCTCTCAACCTCCTCTGTTCCAATGAGAACAAATCCAGTCTATCCAATCTGTCCTCATAAACTAAGATTCTCCATTCCAGGCAGCATCCTAGTAAATCTCCTCTGCACCCTCTCTAGTGCAATCACGTCCTTTCTATAATACGGCGACCAGATCTGCAAGCAGTACTCCAGCTGTGGCCTAACCAAAGTATTATACAATTTAAGCATAACCTCCCTGCTCTTATATTCTATGCCTCGGCCAATAAAGGCAAGCATTCTGTATACCTTCTTAACCACCTTATCCACCTAGCCTACTTTCAGGGATCTGTGGACAAGCACTCCAAGGTCCCTTTGTTCATCTATACTATTAAGTGGCCTACCGCTTAATGTGTATACCCTTTCCTTATTAGCCCTTCCAAAGTGCATCACCTCACACTTCTCTGAATTAAAATCCATTTGCCACTGCTCTGCCCACCTGACCAGTAGACTGATATCCTCCTGCAGCCCATGACTTTCCTCTTCATTATCAACCACACAGCCAATTTTAGAGTCGTCTGCAAACTTCTTAATTATACTCCCTATATTCAAATCTAAATCGTTGATATATACCACAAAAAGCAAGGGACCCAGTACTGAGCCCTGTGGAACCCCACTGGAAACATCCTTCCACTCATAAAAACATCCATCAATCATTACCCTTTGCTTCCTACTGCAAAGCCAATTTTGGATCCAATTTGCCACTTTGCCCTGGATCCCATGGGTTTTAACCTTCATGACCAGTCTACCATGTGGGACCTTATCAAAAGCTTTGCTAAAGTCCATATATACTACATCGTATGCACTACCCTCATCGACCCTCTTGTTACCTCCTCAAAAAATTCAATCAGGTTAGTCAAACACGATCTTCCCTTTACAAATCCATGCTGACTGTCCCTAATTAATCCTTTCCTTTCCAAATGTAAATTTATCCTGTCTTTCAGGACTTTTTCCAGTAATTTTCCCACCACTGAGGTTAGGCTGACAAGCCAGTAATTACTCGGCCAATCCCTTTCTCCCTTCTTAAACAAGGGTACTACATTAGCAGTCCTCCAATCCTCTGGCACCATGCCCAGATCCAAAGAGGACTGGAAAATAATGGTCAAGGCCTCTGCTATTTCCTCTTTTACTTCACTCAATAGCCTGGGATACATTTCATCTGGGCCTGGGGACATCTACTTTTAAAGCTGCTAACCCCTTAATACTTCCTCTCTCACTATATTTATTTCATCCAGAATATCACACTCCCCCTGGATAGCAGTTTCCTTTGTGAAAACAGATGCAAAGTATTTGTTAAGAACCCTCCCAACATCTTCCGCCTCCACACAAAGATTACCCTCATGGTCTCTACTAGGCCCTACCCTTTCTTTAGTTACCCTCTTACTCTTAATATATTTATAGAACATCTTAGGGTTTTCCTTAATTTTACTTGCCAAGAATTTCTCATGCTGTCTCTTAGCATTCTTAATATCATTTTTAATTTTGCCTCTTAACTTTCTATATTCCTCTAAAGATTCTATAGTATTTAGCCGTTGGTAGATGACATAAGCGTCCCTTTTTTTCTTAATCCTCCCCTGTCAGTCCCTAGACATCCAGAGGGCTCTAGAATTAATGGCCCCAAGTTTCCACACGCGGCAAAACAGGCGCCCCTCCGAGCTGGGCGCCCGTTTCTCGTGCCGAAAACGGCGCCTGAAAAAAAACGCGCTATTCTTGAACGCTTTGCAGCTCGATGTCTGCTTGGCGCGGCGCACGGGGCGGAGCCTACCACTCGCGCCGATTTTGTAAGTAGGAGGGGGCGGGTACAATTTAAATGAGTTTTTTTTCGTGCCGGCAACCCTGCGCGTGCGCGTTGGAGCGTTCGCGCACGCGCAGTCTGAAGTAAACATTGGCACTCGGCCATTTTAAAAAGTGCCGCAGAAAAAGTAAAAATTTGTTTATTGAACCCTTGCAAAGGCTTGCATTTTAATTTTCTTGATATTTCTGTGTGTGAGGGTGAGGGAGTGCATTCTGTAATTAAAGATAGACTCTGATAAACGGGACACATGCACTTGTTTGAGACTATTCAAATTCTTTGTAGCTGTTCAATTTTTAACATTTTTTAATAAAACCACATTGCCCTTCCATGATCAGCACTGAGGCTTCTTGCAGCTTTCTCCCTCCCCCTGCCATCCGTCGGTCCCGACGGCAAACGGCTGCCTCAAGTACTGAGGCTTCTTGCAGCTTTCTCCCTCCCTCCTCCTGCCGTCCGTCGGGCCCGACGGTAAACCGCTTCCTAAAGGCCTGCCTGAAGCACTTTCACACAGGTAGGAACATGGTTTATTTAATCTTTTCTTTGCTTATAAATTTTTATTCAGGTTGCATTTATTTGTATAATATTTGTATAAGTATAACTAAGGATTTATTGTAGAATTTAATGACTTCCCTTCCCCCCCCGCCCCCCCACCTCGCTCCCAACGCCTAATTTGTAACCTGCGCCTGATTTTTTAATGTGTAGACAAGGTTTTTTCAAGCCTACAAAAATCTTCACTTGCTCCATTCTAAGTTAGTTTGGAGTACGTTTTCACTGTGGAAACTTTCAAATCAGGCATCAGTGGCCGGACACGCCCCCTTTTGAAAAAAAAATTCTGTTCAAAAGTGAAACTCTTCTACCTGACTAGAACTGCAGAAAACTTAAATGTGCAGAATTGCGATTTCTAAGATACTCTGTTCTCCACCAGTTGCTCCTAAAAATCAGGAACAAATCATGTGGAAACTTGGGGCCATTATTTCCAACCTTTTTCTTTAAGGGCAGATGTTTGGCCTGAGCCTTCCGGATCTCCTCCTTGAATGCCTCCCACTGTTCTGACACTGATTTACCCACAAATAGCTGTTTCCAGTCCACTATGGCCAAATCACTCCTTAACTTAGCAAAATTAGCTTTTCCCCAATTCGGAACGTTTATTCCAGGCCTATCCTTGTCCTTATCCATAACCAACTTGAATCTGACTGAACTATGGTCACTGGCACCCAAGTGCTCTCCCACTAATACCCCTTCAATCTACCCAGCTTCACTCCCAAAACTAAATCCAAGACCACCCCCTCTCGTGTTGGGCTAGCTACATACTGACTAAAAAAGTTCTCTTGAATGCATTTCAAGAATTCTGCACCCTCTATACCCTTCACACTAAATTTGTCCCAATCAATATTTGGATAGTTAAAATCCCTTACTATTAGTTTTTGGACTTCACAGCAATTTGCCTATATATTTGCTCCACTTATCTCCCTCCCACTGTTTGGGGGTCTATAATACACACCCAGCAGTGTGATCACCCCTTTTTTATTTTTCAATTCGATACATTTAGCCTCATTTGATGATCCCGCTAACAGATCATCCCTCCTCACCGCTGCAATAGTTTCTTTAATCAGTACCGCGACCCCCCCACCCTTTTTACCCCACTCTCTATCTTGTCTAAAAATTCTCTAGCCAGGAATATTGATCTGCCAAACCTGCCCCTCTTTCAGCCATGTTTCTATAATGGCTATAATGTCATACTCCCAAGTGTCTACCTGTGCTCTTAGCTCAACCACCTTATTCGCTATACTCCTTGCATTAAAGTATATACCATTTAGCATCGGAAGACCTCATTGCTTCCCACTTACTAAGCCTTGTTTCCTCTGTCTTACAGATTCACTTTCTAGATTCTTGCTATCCAGTTTCTGCTTTACTTCCTTCCCTTTTGAATTTGTTCTCAGGTTCCCATCCCCCTGCCAAGCTAGTTTAAACTCTTTCCAACAGCACTCGCAAAACTCCCTGCGAGGATATTGGTCCCGACACTGTTGAGGTGCAACCCGTCTGGTTTGTACAGGTCCCATCTCCCCCAGAAGTGGTCCTAAAGCCCTCCCTCCTACACCAAATTTCCAGCCATGTGTTCATCCTCTCTATCCTTCTATTATACTCATTAGCACGTGGCACCGGTAGTAACCCGGAGATTACTACCTTTGAGGTCCTTCCCTTTAATTTTCTTCCTAGCTCCCTGAATTCTGCCTGTAGAACCTCATCCCTCAGTTTACCTATGTTGTTGGTCCCGATATGGACCACAACCTCTAGCTGTTTACCCTCCCCCCCCCAGAATGCCCTGCGTCCGCTCTGTGACATCCTTGACCCTGGCACCAGGGAGGCACCAAACCATTTGGGAGTCACGTCTACAGCCTCAAACACCTGTCTGTTCCCCTAACTATAGAATCCTCTATCACTAGGGCTATATAGGTAGGGAGGAACTTAATACAATCACTAATGAAATAGGACTAGGTAAACAAATGGGACTAAAGGCAGACAAGTCCCCTAGACCTGATGGCTTACATCCTAGGGTTGATGCATTGGTTGTAATCTACTAAAATTCCCTGGATTCTGGGGCAGTCCCAGCAGATTGGAAAACCGCAAATGTAACGCCCCTATTTAAAAAATGTGGCAGACAAAAAGCAGGAACCTGTAGACCAGAAAGCCTAACATCTGTCGTTGGGAAAATGCTGGAGTCCATTAATAAGGAAGCAGTAGCGGGACATTTGGAAAAGCATGATTCAATCAAGCAGAGTCAGCATGGTTTTATGAAAGTGAAATCATTTTTGACAAATTTGATCGATTGCTTTGAGGATGTAACGAGCAGGGCGGATAAGGGTGAACCAGTGGATGTGGAGTATTTGGATTTCCAGAAGGCATTCAATAAGGTGCCACATAAGAGGTTACTGCACAAGACAAAAGCTCACAGGATTGGGGGTAATATATTAGCATGGATAGAGGATTGGTTAACTAACAGAAAACAGAGAGTCAGGATAAAATAGGTCATTTTCCGGTTGGCAAACAGTGACTAGTGGGATGCCGCAGGGATCGGTGCTGGGTCCTTAACTATTTACAACCTATATTAATGACTTGGATGAAGGTACCGAGTGTAATATGTTAGCCTCTCATCATCATAGGCAGTCCCTCGAAATCGAGGATGACTTGCCTCCACTCTAAGGGCACAAGTTTCGGGCCGCGCCTAGAACGGCACAGCCCCTACCTGGACGCCCGTTTTTCGCGCCACAAAGTGCGCCTAAAAAAAAAACTGCACATGCGCTACAGTGGGTGCGCATGTGCAGTAGCTCCAGGCACCCAAAACTGTGTGGGAGGGGCCCGAAGCACGCAGCCCCTAGCCCTGGCCGAATGGCCTCACTGGGGCTGCGTGGATAAGGCTGCCTCCCACGCCTAGCTCCTGCTTCCTCCCGACCCGACCCGCGCTCTCCCCCCCCCCCCCCCCACCGGACCCGACCCGACCTCCGCTCCCCCGCCCCTCCCCTGACCCGACCTCCGCTCCCCCCCGACCCGACCTCCGCTCCCTCTACTCCCCCCCCCCCCCCACCCGACTCGACCTCCGCTCCCCGGACCCGACGCCACCTACATGTAAATCTGGTGCTGGGCCGAAGTCTTGGGCCGAGCCTGGCCCGTTCAGCCTCCCTCTCCTTTCTCTCCCTTTCTCCCTTCTCTCCCTCCCTCTCTTCTCTCCCTCCCTTCTGTCCCTCCCTCCCTTCTTCCTCCCCCGCCCTGCCTTCTTCCTCCCTCCCCACTCCCCTCCCTTCCTCCCCCACTCCCCTCCTTCCTCCCCCACTCCCCTCCTTCCTCCCTTCCTCCCCCACTCCCCTCCTCCCTTCCTTCCTCCCCTCCTCCCTCCCTTCCTCCCCTCCCTTCCTCCCCTCCTCCCTCCCTTCCTCCCCTCCCTCTCTCTCCCCTCCCTCTCTCTCTTTCTCTCTCTCCTTTCTCTTTCTCTCTCTCTCTCTCTCTCTCTCTCTCTCTCTCTCTCTCTCTCTCTCTTCCCCCCCCTCTCTCTTCCTTTCCCTCCTCTCTCTTCCTTTCCCCCCTCTCTCTTCCTTTCCCCCCTCTCTCTTCCTTTCCCCCCTCTCTCTTCCTTTCCCCCCTCTCTCTTCCTTTCCCCCCTCTCTCTTCCTTTCCCCCCTCTCTCTTCCTTTCCCCCCCCTCTCTTCTTTCCCCCCCCTCTCTCTTTCCCCCCCCCTCTCTCTTTCCCCCCCCTCTCCTCCATCCCCTCCTTTTTTTTGATTGATTTATTGGTTGATGTATTTATCATTTATTATTGATGGTTCTTTATTTGTAAAACTGAAGTGTTTAATGTTTGTAAACTTACCTTTAAACCCCCCCCCCCCCCACCCCCCGCCATTCCCTTCATCTGATTTGTAACCTACGACTGATTTTCTAAGTGTAGACAAGGTTTTTCTGAGCGTACAAAAATCTACACTTACTCCATTCTCAGTTAGTTTGGAGTATGTTTTCACTGCCTAAACTTTCAAAATGGGCGTAAGTGGCCGGACACGCCTCCTTTTGAAAAAAAAATCTATTCCAAACTGAAACTGTTCTAACTGACTAGAACTGGAGCAAACTAAATGCCGAGAATTGCAATTTCTAAGATACTCCATTCTAAACCAGTTGCTCCAAAAAAACAGGAGCAACTCAGGCCGAAACATGGCCCCTAAAAGTGTGTTCTTAGGTGATTGAACAGTTCAATACGGGAATTACAGTCTCCGTCACAGGTGGGACAGACAGTTGTTGAAGGAAAGAGTGGGTGGGAAGACTGTTTTGCCGCACGCTGCCTGCGTTTGATTTCTGCATGCTCTCGGCGACAAGACTCGAGGTGCTCAGCGCCCTCCTGGATGCTCTTCCACCACTTAGGGCGGTCTTTGGCCAGGACCTCCCAGGTGTCGGTGGGGATGTTGCATTTTATCAGGGAGGCTTTGAGAGTGTCCTTGAAATGTTTCCTCTGCCCACCTGTGGCTCACTTGCCGTGTAGGAGTTCCGAGTAGAGCGCTTGCTTTTGGAGTCTTCTGAGGTATGCGAACAATGTGGCCTGCCCAACAGAGCTGGTCGAGTGTGGTCAGTGCTTCACTGTTGGGCATGTTGGCCTGATCGAGGACGCTAACATTGGTGCGTCTGTCCTCCCAGGGGATTTGCAGGATCTTGCGGAGACAGTGTTGGTGATATTTCTCCAGCGATTTGAGGTGTCTACTGTATATACAGTCTCTGAGCCATACAGGAGAGCATGTATCACTACAAGCCTTTAGGCCATGAGTTTGGTACGAGATTTAAGGGCCTGATCTTTGAACACTCTCTTCCTCAGGCAGCCGAAGACTGCGCTGGTGCACTGGAGGCGGTGTTGGACTTCATCGTCAATGCCTGCCCTTGCTGATGATAGGCTTCCGATGATTCGGACAGCACCGACCAATGCACACAATCCACCTCTGGCACACAAAGGAGGAGTGTGGCCCCAACTTCTCCCACCCTGACGTTGTCACCAGCCCAAGACAGCGGCTCCTTCCTCCGTCCCCACCACCCCCGCCCCCCCGCCCATCCCAAGATCACCCATATTCACCATACCCAACTCCACCACCCGGAGTCCGGAAGAACAGGAGCGAGATGAGAGAGAAGAGCCCGTGGTCAAGCCACTTGAGGTAGAGGAGCCAGAGATCCTCGGCCTCAGGGTCCGAATTCATGGGCTTCGAACCGGAAGAACCAGGAACAAGTGCTGACAGATGCAGAGGCCGTAGCTCTAAATCAGCCAAGGCACGTGTACCCACAAACCACCTGAGGATACAGGACGATTCACACCTATTCACGAGATGGTGCAGCTATTGAGGACGAGCTGGGAGATAGGTTGCGAACTGCTGCAGACCATGGCTGGGGTAGCTACCACCATTGAGACCTTTGCTTAGCACCATACTGACAGGATTGAGCGGCTCATAAGTGCGTTGGAGCGCACCAACGATTCTGTTGAGGCGGTGAGACAAGCAATGACTTCTGGCCAACTCGTGCAAGCCCCCGAGCCCACAACTTCAAGGCAGACTGATCCCAAGGAGCCAGAGTTGCCGAGGCCTTCCGTCACGCCCCCTATCTTCTCGCCAAGATGGATACGTCTGCAGAGATCCGGCTGCCCACCTGCACAACCTGCTCAAGCAGCGGCGCTGGGGCAGGGGTGTGGCACGCCGTGTTGAAGGCGGGGCAATGAAGAGGACCATGGGCCTCACATCGAGGGGGGGAACAGAGGTCGTGGTAGTGGGTAGAGGGGTGGGTGTTGATAGTGCAAATGTTCTTCATGTTATTATGTTATGTCACTTTTTTGATATGCTGGGATTTTCAATTCAGTCACATTGGTCACCCTCTCTTGGTCAGTGTCTCATTTTTACATAATGTGTGGTGCCTTCTGAGAAAAACACAGCTCTCCCTCAGGTGTTCTGGTCCAAGAGGAATATCTTGCCCTGCACTGTATAATGGGTCCTGTCATCAGGCCATAGCGAAACGACAATTAAGGGTTACCAATGCTGGAAGGCTGCCATTCAGTGGCAGTCAGTTGAACCACTTGCAGGGCATACATTAAGACTCGCACTTCAACACACTTTTTATTACGACATACATCACAGAATGCTACCCTTGAGATGACATGGTCATTAGTAAAATTGCAATCCATCATATGTATTTTTCCATCGTCCATACCTCATGACATGCAGTTCTCACTATCACTTGCAGTGTGCTGCCATAGCTTTACATCTTCTAACTGTCAATTATTCACTCTGACATAAACTCATACCATCTACGGAGTCGTAATCTGTCACTAAATATGGTCCGTCTGAAATGGTGTCAACGCTCTTGTAGGGCATCTCCATTGAGCCTTTAACATCTCTCAATACTTATTGCTGCTTCCCCTACCATACTTTCCCTTCATAAGAACATAAGAAATAGGAGCAGGAGTCGGCCATACGGCCCCTCGAGCCTGCTCCGCCATTTAATACGATCATGGCTGATCTGATCATGGACTCAGGTCCACTTCCCTGCCCACTATCCAGAACCCCTTATTCCCTTATCGGTTAAGAAACTGTCTATCTCTGTCTTAAATTTATTCAATGACCCAACTTCCACAGCTCTCTGAGGCAGTGAATTCCACAGAAGAAGAAATTCCTTCTCATCCCAGTTTTAAACGGAGTCATATGGATTTACATTTTTCAACTGTCTGTTTGCGGGTTAAAGTCCATCCCATCAAGATTTCAGAGTCACTTATAATTCTCCAGCATCTGCACAACACCTGGGATGTGGAGTGCTGCAGCACTCTCATCGGTTCTCTCTGCCAACCAACTCACAGCGAGCTCACACCGGCGGTCCTTCTGGCGGGCGGCAGGGCGATCTCAGTGGATCACGCCTGAGGAAAATGCCTGATTTCCCGCCACTGGCATGGGCGGGCGGCAGCACGTCGCTCCGGTAGAACCTTCGCGACCAATCTCCCGCCGGGCGGCAAGTGGGGGGCAGATGGGCGGTGCCGGAGAAATCTCTTTTAAAAAAAAAAAATGTTTTTCCGGCGGAACCTCGGCAGCTGTGGGCGGCACTTCCACCAATTTCGGCCCTATAGAGTACAAAAGCAAGGAAGTTATGCTAAACCTTTATAAAACACTGGTTAGGAGTATTGTGTTCGATTATGAGCACCACACTTTAGGAAGGATGTCAAGGCCTTAGAGAGGGTGTGGATGAGACTTTCTGGCATGGTACCAGGGCTGAAAGACTACAGTTGCGTGGAGAGACTAGAGACACAGGTTGTTCTTGATACGTTCATAATAAAGGATGAAACTGAGTACTGTTTACAATGAGGAAGTGTGACCTTAGCTCCTTTAATAAGACTCCAGGTACCTCGTGGATGGCCTGCTTATATACCGTGCTCCCAAGGGATGCTGGGATCCCTTGGGACTCCAACAAGTAGGCCCTCTGGTGTTATGTAACACAGGTTACAAGAGGTTAAATACATAATATCACTCCCCCGTGAAGTCAATAGTACACTTATTTACAAGGTGAGACATTCTGGGGCTTTTCACTCCCTTGTCGATCATCTCGTTACAAATGCGGATGTTGGTGAGTTGGTCAGTTCTTCACTGGGCTGCTGGACAGCCGGCCTTGCCGGGCTGCTGGGGATGGTGAGTTCAGCTTCATGGTCAACCATGATGTCAGTTGTCACATGTGTGTGTTGGAGGGTCAAAGTTGGTGGTGTCTTCTTTGGGTTGTTTGTAGCTGTTGGTGAACCACAATTTGATTTGGTCCAAATGTTTTCTGCATGTTAGTCCATTGGCCAATTTGACCTGAAACACCCTACTCCCCTCTTTGGCTATGACCGTGCTAGTGAGCCATTTGGGACCATGTCCATGATTGAGTACAAACACAGGATGATTGACCTCAACATCACATGACAAATGGAGATCAGGGTGGACAAGAGAAGCCTTGTTTTGAGCGCCCTTTTGATGAGCAGCTCTGCTGGGGGAACTCCGGTGAGTGAGTGGGGTCTGGTGCCATAGCTGAGCAGCACTCAGGATAGCTGTGTCTGCAGAGAGCCTTCCAACATGCGTTTCAAGCTTTGCTTGATGGTCTGAACTGCCCATTTTGCCTGGCCGTTGGATGCGGGCTTGAACGGGGCAGATGTGACGTGTTTGATCCCATTGCGGGTCATGAATTCCTTGATTTCAGCACTGGTGAAGCATGGCCCATTGTCACTGACTAGGACATCAGGCAGGCCATGCGTGGCAAACATGGCTCATAGGCTTTCAATAGTGGCCGTGGACGTACTTACAGACATTATTGCACATTCAATCCATTTTGAGTAGGCATCCATGACAGCCAAGAACATTTTGCCTAGAAATGGGCCCGCATAGTCCACGTGGATCCTCAACCATGGTTTGGAGGGCCATGACCACAAACTTAGTGGTGCCTCTCTGGGTGCATTGCTCAGTTGAGAGCAAGTGTTGCACTGGCGCACGGATGACTCTAAATCTGAGTCGATGCCGGGCTACCACACATGGGATCTGGCTATGGCTTTCATCATTACAATGCCTGGGTGGATGCCGTGCAGTTCACAAATGAACGTATCTCTGCCTTTCTTGGGCAAGACCACACGATTGCCCCACAACAGACAGTCCGCCTGCAGGGACATTTTGTTTTTGCGCCTGTGGAATGGCTTAATTGCCTCCTGCATCTCCGCTGGGATGCTGGACCAGCTCCCATGGAGGACACAGTTTTTTTTTGCCAAGGACAGTAAAGGATCCTGGCTGGTCCAGGTCCTGATCTGGCGCATCGTAGCGGGGGACTTTTCATTTTCGAATGCATCCATTACCAAGAACAAGTCCACTGGCTGTGCCATTTCCACCCCAGTGGTGGGCAATGGCAGCCGACTGAGAGCATCTGCGCAGTTCTGTGGCGGATTATATAGTTGTATGCCGACAGCGTGAGCGCCCATCTTTGGATGCAGAAGCATTGGTGTTAATCCCTTTGCTCTCAAAGAACAGCGATATGAGCAGCTTGTGGTCAGTTTCAAGCTCAAACTTGAGGCCAAGTAAGTACTGGTGCATTTTCTTTACCACGTAAATGCACGGCAGAGCCTCTTTTTCAATCATGCTGTAGGCCCTTTCGGCCTTGGACAAACTCCTAGACCTCTTGCAAAATCCCCGATTCGTTAGCCTGATGTAACACACACCTGACCCCGTATGACGATGCATCGCAAGCTAGCGCTAATCTTTTACAAGGGTCATACAATTCAAGCAGTTTGTTTGAACACAACAGATTTCTGGCTTTCTTAAAGGCAGCCTCTTGTGAATTCCCCCATACCCAGTCGTCTCCCCTGCGCAGTAGCACATGTAGGGGTTCTAGCAGGGTGCTTAACCCAGGTAGGAAATTACCAAAATAGTTAAGGAGTCCCAGGAACGACCGCAGCTCTGTCACATTCTGTGGTCTCGGCGCATTCTTGATGGCCTCCGTCTTGGCATCAGCGGGTCTGATGCCATCTGCTGCGATTCTTCTTCCCAAGAACTCTACCTCCTGCGCCAGGAAAACACACTTCGAGCATTTCAAACTGAGCCACACGCGATCCAATCGACTAAGAACCTCTTCCAGATTCTTCAAGTGCTCAATGGTGTCCCGACCTGCAACCAGTATGTCGTCCTGGAAAACCACTGTGCGAGGAACTGACTTTAGCGGCTCTCCATGTTCCGTTGGAATATTGCCGCGGCCGACCGTATCCCGAACGGGCATCTGTTATAGATGAACAGACCTTTGTGTGTGTTGATGCAGGTGAGGCCTTTCGAAGACTCCTCCAGCTCCTGCGTCATGTAGGCCGAGGTCAGGTCCAGCTTAGTGAACGTCTTCCCTCCAGCCAGAATCGCAAATAGGTCGTCTGCCTTGGGTAGCGGGTACTAGTCCTATAGCGAAAAACGGTTAATCGTTACTTTATAGTCCCCATAAATTTTAACCGTGCCATCCTCTTTGTACCGGGACAATCGGACTAGCCCACTCGTTAAATTCCACCGGCGCGATAATGCCTTCTCGCTGCAGCCTGTCCAGCTCAATTTCCACTTTCTCACGCATCATGTACAGTACCGCCCGTGCCTTGTGGTGGAGGGTCGTGTACCAGGAACCAAATGGATCTGCACTTTCGCCCCCGTGAAGCTTCCAATGCCTGGCTCGAACAATGATGGAAACCTGCTCAGAACCTGGGCACTTGAGGCATCGTCGATGGACGAAAGTGCTCAGATGTCGTCCCAGTTCCAGCGGATTTTTCCCAGCCAGCTTCTGCCAAACAATGTGGGGCCATCCCCTGGCGCTATCCACAGTGGGAGTTCATGCACTGCTCCATCATAGGAGACTTTGACTTCTGCACTGCCAATTACAGGGATTAGTTCCTTGGTGTAAGTCCTTACACCAAGGTGTGAATGAGGCTGAACTTGGGCATGTGTGCCTTTTTGCCCCACAGCCTGTCGAAGGTCTTTTTACTCATTATGGACTGACTCGCACCTGTGTCCAGTTCCATAGATACTGGAATTACGTTCAGTTCAACTTTCAACATTATTGGTGGATATTTTGTGGTGAATGTGTGTACCCCGTACACTTCTGCCTCCTCGGTACGAGTCTCCAATTCAGCCTGATCCAAAGTGGATCGATCTTCCTCTGCATCGTAGTGGTTTGCCGGGTCTGCAGCTTGTCTGCACATTCGCTGGAGATGTCCCATTGTTCTGCAACCATTGCACGCATAGTGCTTGAAGCGGCATTGATGGGGCCAATGATCACCTCCACAGCACCAACAAGGTGTTAACTGCCTTGCATTAACGATTGATGGCGAACTCTGGGTCATCTGAGGTCAGGCAGCAGCAGCTGGCGTGTACGTTCTGCCATGCATATTTCTGCTCGAAACCGACATTACTTTGTGCACAGTACTGTTCGAAACTTCTTTGTTCTGCGAAATCTGTTTGGTGTTGTCACTGGTGGACATAAATGCCTGGGCTATCATTATGGCTTTATTTAGATTCGGAATTTCAACAGTCAACAGTTTGCGAAGGATTACCTCATGACCAATGCCCAGTACAAAAAAGTCTCTAAGCATTTGAGGAATCCCTCAAATTCGCAATGTCCTGCGAGGCGCCTTAGTTCGGCGACATAGCTCACCACTTCCTGGTCCTCCGACCGTTGACATGTGTAGAACCGATATCTCGCCATCAAAACACTTTCCTTAGGATTTAGGTGCTCCCGGATCAGCGTACACAATTCTTCATAGGATTTAGTTGTTGGTTTTGCCGGAGCTAGGAGATTCTTCATGAGGCCATAGGTTGTTGCCCCACAGATAGTTAGGAGGATCGCTCTTTGTTTGGCAGCATTCTCATCCCCTTCCAGCTCGTTGGCCACAAAGTATTGGTCGAGTCTCTCCACAAAGGCCTCCCAATCGTCCCCTTCTGAGAACTTCTCCAGGATACCAACAGTTCTTTGCATTTTCGCGCGGTTGTTCGTTACCTCATTGCCAATTGATACGTTCATAATAAAGAATGAAACTGAGTACTGTGTACAATGAGCAAGTGTGACCTTAGCTCCTTTAATAAGACTCCAGAGTGCAGGCACCTCATGGATGGCCTGCTTATATACCATGCTCCCAAGGGATGCTGGGATCCCTTGGGACTCCAACAGGTAGGCCCTCTGGTGGTAGTGTAATACAGGTTACATGGCGTTAAATACATAACAGTTCTCCTTACAGTGGAGAAGGTTAAGTGAGATTTGATAGCTAGAGGTGTTCGAAATCATGAAAGGTTTGGTAGAGTAAATAAGGAGGAACTGTTTTCACTGGCAAAGATCAGTAACCAGAGGACACAGATTTATGGTAATTAGCAAAAGAACCAGAGGCGACATGAGGAAAATGATTTTTATGCAGCGAGTTGTTATGATCTGGAATGCACTGCTTGTAAGAATGGTGGAAGCAGATTCAATAATAACTTTCAAAAGGGAATTGGATAAATAAGTTAAAAGGAAATATTTGCAGAACTTTGGGTAAAGAGCAGGGGAGTGGTACTAATTGGATAGCTCTTTCAAAGAGCCGGCACAGGCACGATGGGCTGAATAGCCTCCTTCGGTGCAGTTTCATTCTATGATTCTATGATAATACATTTGTATAATGTTCTTTTTGCTTTTTCAATGCTGGTATTAATCTGATTACCTTAAATAGGCTAACATTTCCAGTACAATTGTGGACAGAAAAATGTCATACTATGTCGGTAAATGTCCGTCTACTAACATTAGCAACAATAAATGCTAGGTTATGTGTGTGGGTTTATTATGGCTCTGAAATTATGCTGTGAGATTCTAATAAACAAGTACTTAATGTGTTCATTTGAAACTCCGCTCTTCCCCATCTATAGTATTTAAAAAATCTTAAATCTGCATGCACTTCTTCCATTATAAATTCCTATATCCACATTTGTAATGGAAATTGCCCATGTAAACTTGTCACAGTGTAATTACACCCTTCTACCAGTGGTGGCGCTGCAGTGGTACCACTGGCAGAATGATGTAATTACAGCATTTCAAGCTTACATTGGCAGTTTCCATTATATACATGGACATAGGAATTTATAAACAAAATGCTAAAATAACTACAATGTATGACTTTCAAATGGAGACTGAATTACATCTGTGTGCCCTGATCTGATTATCCTCTGCCCTGATTTCCCACTTCACCTGAAGGCTACACTTGGTCCTAACTCCCCTCATGCAATCCTATGGGTGAATGACTTGTTTATTTTAAATGTGTTAATTCCTTCATTTAAATAGTGGGAAAGGAATTTCAGGCAAATGTGATGTGCATTAAATATCCAATGATGCAACTTTAGAGTTCATATTAGCATGGATTTGTTGGTTGCACATGTCTTCAGAATCATATTGGCCCAGATATTCCGGCCTCCCTGGTCAGTATTGAGTGTGTACAGATCCAGGAAGACATCGCAAAAGCCGGATTTGAGCGCATAATGCGCATGCACTGAAAACCGGCTTTTCCAATCTATCACGAAATATGAAAACACATAGTAAGATGTTGGTCCCCTAGAAGATGAGACTGGACAATTAATAACGGAGTACAGGGAAATGGCAGAGATGTTGAACAAATATTTTGTATCAATGTTCACGTTAGAAGACATTTAAAAACATCCCAATAGTAGGTAATCAAGGGGCTATAGGGAGGGAGGAATGTTAATACAATCACTATCACTAATGAAGTAGTACTCAGTACCCTGGACCTGATGGCTTACATCCTAGGGTCTTAAAAGAAATGGCTGCAGAGATAGTGGATGCTTTGGTTGTAATCTACCAAAATTCCCTGGATTCTGGGGGCGGTCCCAGCAGATTGGAAAACCACAAATGTAACGCCTCTATTTAAAAAAGGAGGCAGAAAAAAGCAGGAAACTATAGACCAGTTAGTTTAACATCTGTCATTGGGAAAATGCTGGAGTCTATTATTGACGAAGCAGTAGCGGTACATTTGGAAAAGCATAATTCAATCAAACAAGAGTCAGCATGGTGTTATGAAAGGAAAATCATGTTTGACAAATTTGCTGGAGTTCTTTGAAGATGTAATGAGCAGGGTGGATAAGGGGGATATGGTGTATTTGGATTTCCATAAGGCATTCGATAAGGTGCCACATAAAAGGTTACTGCACAAGATAAAAGTTCATGGGCTTGGGGTAATATATTAGAATGGATTGAGGATTGGCTAACTAACAGAAAACAGAGAGTCGGGATAAATGGGTCATTTTCCGGTTGGCAAACAGTGATTAGTGGGGTGCCGCAGGGATCGGTGCTGGGCCCTCAACTATTTACAATTTATATTAATGACTTGGATGAAGGGACCTAGTGTAATGTAACCAAGTTTGCTAATGATACAAAGATGGGTGGGAAAGCAAATTGTGAGGAGGATACAAAAAATCTGCAAAGAGATAAGGAGCTAGATTTTACACTTTTGTGCTTATTGCCTAAAAATGGCCGTTATTTCTGGCGTGGGCGGTAAAAATGAGTTTTCAGATCGTCGGCTTCTCACCCATTCTCAAAGCAGCTAGTCTCCATTTTTGAAATTGGGCGTTACCGCAAGCAATATGAAATGGGTGGTAGCGCTAAGTCTCGCTAACCTTCTGCCGTAAAGTGTCGCCATCCTTAGCAATGGCATGGCAACGCTCAATTCCCGCGATTCAGGAGGTCAAGGGTCATCATGACATGCGCAGAAGAGAAGACACAGAGAGAGGGAGCTGAGAGGGACGGAAGGTGTGTCTGGGTGTGGTGTAGCTGCTTTGAGAAGAAGGAGGGAGACTTTAGAGCTTCATAGCAAATAGGGAAACAAAAATTAGCTGTTACCAGCCAAATATTTGCCCTAATTTGGCCTATAATGGAGGGAGAGGAGGAGGCATTACAGCATACTGTGGAGACTGACGCTGGAGAGAGCAGTGACGTGGGAGAGGAGCACATTGGAGGGCGCAAAAGAGCAAGGAGGTTCTCGGACGAGGCAAATGCCTCCCTCCTGCAGGAGGTCGAGTTACGCTGGTGTAAATTGACACAAGGAGGGCATGGGAAGCCCACCCCAAAGGCCTCCCAGAAGAAGATAGCAGAGGTAGTATTGTCAGTGACCAACGAGGTGCGTGAGGGCAACCAATGCCGCAAACGATGGAACGACCTTGTGGGATCTGCAAGAGTAAGTATTACATTTATTTACCTGTACTTATTTATTTATATAATTTGATTTGTAACAGTCATGAGTGACTATCAGCAGATGTGAGGTCTCTCACTTTTACTGGGAATGTTTTACTCAAGCCTGCGGTCACGCTGCACATCTTTAGGTAAAGAATGATAATTATCATAATAATCCTGATTACATCTGTGGGTTATGTGTTGTATCAGTCTCTGTGACAGTACCTAACAATGATATCACGCAATGATCTCATATCATGTCACCCTGTCACCTTTTACAGAAGGAGCTATCAACGATGAGGTCCATGCAGAAGCGAACAGGTGTGGGGCCACCAGTCCCCAGCGACATCACTAACATGGAGGAGCGGGTTCTCGCACTCGTCGGGAAGCACCCCCGGACAGCCATGAACGCATCTGCAGACCCTGAAGTGATGCCACGTGAGTAAAGCTTACACCATTGCGTGATGTAAAGTCAATAGATGCCACACCCACTCATATCTGAACAATCATATATGATAGATGATTTCTAAAATTGTCATAGAAATAATGCTGGCCTAATGATAATCATTGCAATACAAATGTGTTCATGGTCATGAAATGTGATGTCTGTGATGATTTTGAGAGTGGTGGTGCTTTTGTCATGCATATGCTGTGTGTAGCGCTGGACTCACCTTGTGACCCTAGCACCCCCTTCTCCTCTAATAACCTAATTTGTGTTTTGCAGCTCAGCCAGCAGCATGGCCCCAGGCAAGACCACAGAGGCCAGAAGGTGGGGGCGCGGGGCCCAACTCTCCGGACGATCCTACATCTGGAGCTGAGGAGCTCTGATTCTCGCCCGTCAATCCGCTGGGTCTGTTCTCCACGGATGAGAGCACCAACTTCGAGGAACCTGCATCGCCACACTCCAGAAGCCATTCCACCCCAAGGCCATCTAGTGGTCTTCTGGTCATTCCCACCTCCACTCTGGAGGTACCGGCCCCAAGCACCTCTCCACAGGGCACCCCATTTGTCTCCAGGTCAGCGCCGACCCCACGGAGGCCTCGTGGACGCGGCAAGTCTGGTCCACGAGTGCCACATGAGAGCAGAGAGATGGTACAGTTGTCCAAGAGGACTTCAGACATTGGTGACCAGCTCATCGAAGCATTGGGGGGCATATCCCGACAGCTGGCCACCATGACTGAGTACATTCCGCGGATGGCGGAGGCCCTGGATACGATAGCCAGGAACGCTGTTGGCACAGACCTCTCTGGTTCCCGAGCGTGGCACTCCACCCCTGTAAACGACAGATGAGAGCAAGGACCAAGATCCTGCTTCTGCATCAGAGAATGTTGCCCCCTCGGCTCCCCCCGCTCCCGTAACCGTCCAACCACCGCCTCTGCCTTCATCCCTCCCCAATGAGGCACCGCCTGAGGAGCTCCTCGGCCAGGTGCCGTGGAGCGAGGAGGGGAAGGGGTAGAGGTGGGGAGAAGAAGGGGAGGGGGGAAGGAAAGTGAGGTGCATGACCGCAGGTGACGGCTGTGTTATATCTCCATCTGGGTGTATGCAATTTTTTGTAATGTATGGAAAGAGGGGACTACCCTCTTGCTTTGCATCTTTGCATTTGTATTCTGTGTTGTTGGACATGTTGAACATTTGATTGTTGTCAATGGTGGAAAAAGTGGGGTGTGGGCGGAGGTTGGGTATTATTGTCTGTGATACTTATGATTTCAGACCAATGTTGGTATAAAAAAAATTTTATTCAACATAACCTTATTGCACATTGTCTCAGATAGCTGGACCGTTACACACTGGTGATTCCTTAACATGAGAGGGTTAAATAAAACTTAACTTCAATCAACGTAAACTTTAACTGGCACCAAAATGATGGGCACCATTGATGTCTGAACTGCACACACACAGCAATGTTCTTTCAGGCAAATCGTTCAGATATCAGCTCCTCACGTAAGAGTCTTGCAGCTATGTAGCCACCATGGGCCCTTTCCTGCAGTCTGGAGGGGGGTCGTGGGTATGGTTGCATCGCCAGCCTGATTTCCTGGCCCTAGGTCAGCGTCCAGCCCCTCGTCATTCTCTTCCTCTCTCTCCTGAGGTGGAGTATCAGTCCCTTCTGGCAATTCTTGGCCCCTCCTGATAGCCAGATGTGCAGCATGGAGCACACGACCACGAAGTTACCTACTTGCTCAGGGTTGTATTGTAGCTTCCCTCCTGAGTGGTCCAGACATCTGAAGCACTACTTAAGCACAGTTATTGTTTTCTGGACCACATTGCGTGTCTCTCTGTGGCTCTGGTTGTATTGCTTCTCGGCCTCGGTGTGGGTGCCATGCAGGGGATTCATCAGCCAGGTGGCTAGGCCATATCGGTTATCACCAGGCATCCAGCATTGTCCTTGTGGCTGACTCTTGAAGATGTCAGAGACAGCGCTCTCACGCAGGATGTGAGCCTCATCGAAGGTGCCCGGACATTTGGCATTCACTGCCATGATTATCTGGATGTGGTCGACAACTTGTTGGATCTCCAGGGAGTGAAATCCTTTTCTGTCATGAAAACGCTCTGGGTCCTGAGAAGGTGCCCGCATGGCGATGTGAGTGCACTGTATAGATTCCTGCACTCTGGGGAACTTAGCAATGCAGTAGAATGCTCCAGCCCTGTCAGTCTGAGCCTGCGTGATCATGGGGAAGCTGATAAAGTCCATCCTTCGCGCGTACAGGGCCTCCGTGACTTGTCTAATGCAGCGATGGGTGGCATGGTGAGGCAGAGGGCAAATCTCAAGCGCGGAGGCCAGAAAGGAACCGGATGTGTAGAAAGACAGTGCTGCGGTGACCTTGACCTCGACCGACACTGATATCCTGATGGTAGGCTGCATACGTGGCCTGATGAGCTCACATATTTCATTGATCACCACCTTGCGTCGGAGACGTCGAGGTAACATAGAAACATAGAAAATAGGTGCAGGAGCAGGCCATTCGGCCCTTCGAGCCTGCATCACCATTCAATATGATCATGGCTAATCATGCAACTTCAGTACCCTACTCTTGCTTTCTCTCCTACCCCCTGATCCCTTTAACCGTATTGGCCACATCTAACTCCCTTTTGAATATATCCAACGAACTAGACTCAACAACTTTCTGTGGTAGAGAATTTCATAGGTTCATAATTCTCTGGGTGAAAAAATTTCTCCTGATCTCGGTCCTAAATGGCTTAACCACTTATCCTTAGACTGTGACCCCTGGTTCTGGACTTCCCCAACATCGGAAACATTCTTCCTGCATCTAAACTGTCCAATCACGTCAGAATTTTAGATGCTTCCATGAGATCCCCTCTCAATCTTCTAAATTCCAGCCTAGTCGATCCAGTCTTTCTTCATATGTCAGTCCTGCCATCCCGGGAATCAGTCTGGTGAACCTTTGCTGCATGCCCTCAATAGCAAGAATGTCCTTCCTCAGATTACGAGACCAAAACTGCACACAATACTCAAGGTGTGGTCTCACCAAGGCCCTGTACAACTGCAGTAAGACCTCCCTGCTCCTATACTCAAATCCTCTCGCTATGAAGGCCAACATGCCATTTGCTTTCTTTACTGCCTGCTGTACCTGCATGCCTACTTTCAATGACTGATGTACCATGACACCCAGGTCTCGTTGCACCTCCCCCTTTACTAATCGAAGAGGTAAGGCCTCTTTTCCCTGTATGTGCGGGGTGTGTATGGTCTGGTCCTCCTCCTCATTCTTGCACGTCTTAAATTGGGGACATAATGATGTGCATCAGACATTGAGCCATCTGCACTCTGCAGCATCTGTGTATTAATCGATGCAGGATGAGAAATGGCTGGCCCCATTGCAATGAAAGTATAATAGTGATTGATCAGAAGCAATAATTTCCTCACTAAAATATACCGAGAGTAAACCCCCAATAGTCCAGAGTCTGAAAAGATGTCTGTTGAGATGGTCACTTCACCTGAGAAAAACTCCAGAGTCAATGCAAACTCTCCCGAAGTTGAAGCAACCTTTTGAATGAAACGACCTGCGATTTAAAAAATGGCAGCCACACCGCTGGCTTTAGTTCAGAACAGTTCCATTTTTTTTGTCGTTTTTTTGGGTGAGCGATATTGTGGGTGATATGTGTGTGAGGTGGTGAAAGTGACGGTGGGTGATCTCCTGGGCGTTAGTTTCACCAAATGTGGTCTTTATGACAAAAAAAAAATGGGCGGTCAGTATTATTGAATCCCGCCGCTAATTTCGTGAGGAAAGTAATGCTGGCCGATATTATGGGCGTTGATTTCGCTCATTCTGATGGTTTCGCCCCAAAAAAGTGGGCGAGCGGTAATATTTTTTCCCGGCATTAAGCACATGGGGAAAGTAACGCTCGGCGATAAGTTTCTGAAAAATGTCCATCAGTTTCCATTTTGTGCCAAAATGGGCGACATATGGGCGTTACATGTCATTTCAATGTTAAAATGGACGTTAAGTGGGCGTGGGCGTTATGCATGGCAAAATAATGGAGGATCTAGCCCAAAGACAGGCTAAGTGAATGGGCAAAAGTTTGGCAGATGGAGTATAACGTAGGTAAATGTGAGGTTATCCACTTTGGCAAAAAAATTGGAAAAGCAAATTATAATTTAAATGGAGAAAAATTGCAAAGTTCTCAGTACAGAGGGATCTGGAGGTCCTCGTGCATGAAACCCCAAAAGTTAGTATGTAGCTACAGCAAGTAATCAGGAAGGCAAATGGAATGTTGGCCTTTATTGCAAGGGGGATAGAGTATAAAAGCAGAGAAGCCCTGCTACAACTGTACAGGGTTTTGGTAAGGCCACGCCTTGAGTACTCCGTACAGTTTTGGTCTCCGTATTTAAGGAAGGATATACTTGCTTTGGAGGCAGTTCAGAGAAGGTTCACTAGGTCGATTCTGGAGATGAGGGGTTGACTTATGAAGAAAGGTTGAGTAGGTTGGGCCTATACATATTGGAGTTCAGAAGAATGAGAGGTGATCTTATTGAAACATATAAGATAATGAGGGGACTCGACAAGGTGGATGCAGAGAGGATATTTCCACTCATAGGGGAAAGTAAAACTAGGGGCATAGTCTCAAAATAAGGGGTCGCCTATTTAAAATTATGAGGAGGAATTTCGTCTCTCAGGGTTGTAAATCTATGGAATTCTCTGCCCCAGAGAGCTGTGGAGGCTGGGTCATTGAATATATTTAAGGCAGAGATAGACAGATTTTTGAACAATAAGGAAGTAAAGGGTTATGGGGAGCGGGCAGGGAAGTGGAGCTGAGTCCATGATCAGATCAGCCATGATCATCGGCTCGAGGAGCCAAATGGTCTACTCCTGTTCCTATTTCTTGTTCTTATGTTCTTATGTCAAACTGGACCTTTCTTGCTCCAACACATCTCCACATCCAGGACATTCACAGTAAAATTCAAATAATGATACATGGATTCACATATTTTGATGCTCATTATTTCTACTCTCTTCTGACTGTTGACACTTGCCAAGATACAATTCCACTGGCAACTCTCCATACTTTACCCAAAGGGCCATTTTTGTAGGTGGGTCTAGACACTGAGTTTTAGCAGGTTATTTGTTCATGGGGACATCACAACCAAGCCTGATCCTAATCTCACCTGATGACTGCATGTGAATAATTTCCAGCAGAGGTTTTAAAACACTTCTTAAAACCTACCTCTTTGACCAAACTTTCAGTTACCTGTCTTAATATCTCCTTCATAGGATCATAGAAATTTATGCACAGAAGGGGGTCATCTCCTTTTGTGGTTCGGTGGTAACTTTTGTCTGATTATGCTCCTGTGAAGCGCATTGGGACATCTTACTATGTGAAAGGCACTATATAAATGAAAGTTGCTGTTACTGTCACTGGATGGCAATTGGGGCTAGGCCTACCATCTTTTGCCAAGTCCAAAACCTGGGCAGGGCAGGGCTTAGGATGATTAGCAGAAAACAGGAGCAATCAAACATTATTTGATCGAATGCTCCTGTTTTATCGTGAGTGGCTAATTTCTGAGCAAAACGTCCCTTTCTAAAGTGAACCAGTCATACTACAAAGTGAAAATGTTGCTTCCCACAGCCATTGGATGTACCAAAAGGCAGCCTATTCAATTGATGGAACAGGTTGTCAATCATTATGAGAGTGGAAATGTGGTTACATTTGTTTTGAGCATTGAATATTTCTGTAGATTTCTAATATTACAATTGCAGTTTAACTGTGCATGCATGGAGCACTTAAAAAAAAAAATCAGCTTTCAAAAACTTGACTTTTATTTAGTTTTCAAAACTAGGATCAATTGTGATGTCTTGCCTGCTGCAGCAGCTGAGATCAGCAAATATAGCACAGACTGGGAATTGAATCTGAGACCTTCTCATTTGTATAGCTTTGTGCTACAATGGACAGTGCCATTGCCCACTAGGTTAATATTTCCCCCAGCTACTTAGTATCACACCTAAAATATGTTAGGAATTTGTGCTTTTTCTCTTCAATTTTCTCCCTTCCAAAGCTCTCCTAATTTTGTTGACTCCTTGAGGTCAATTTTAACTGTTCCCACCAGACAGGAAATGGGTGGCAGCAGGTTGCCCATCCATTTCACCCTGCCTGGAATTGGGTGAAGTGTAAAACCGCCCGTCAATCCACTGCCACTTGGCGGGAACAGTTAAAATCAAACCCCATGTCAAAGTATGGATTCATAGACACCATTGTTCATGTGTGAGCCTTAGCAAGCTGTTCAATCGCAGTGGGCTTCACAGTTGAAGCTGATCCTGTCCTCCACCAAATTCCATACTCATGTGCCTTCCAGTGAGGTCACTGCATAATGATCAGGGGTGTGATTGCAGGCTGTTTTTCCCCTGTCTAACCCAATGGCACTAAGATCAACCACATTATAACTTCCTCCATCATCCCACCTACCCTTGACATTCAACGGCATTACCATCGCCGAATTCAACACCATCAACATCCTGGGGCTCACCATTGACCAGAAACTTAACTGGACCAGCCACTTAAATACAATGGCAACAAGAGCAGGTCAGAGGTTGGGTATTCTGCACCGAATGTCTCACCTCCTCACTCCCCAAAGCCTTTCCAGCATCTACAAGGCACAAATCAGGAGTGTGATGGAATACTCTCCACTTGCCTGGATGAGTGCAGCTCCAACTACACTCAAGAAGCTTGACACCATCTAGGGCAAAGTATCCCGTTTGATTGGCACCCCATCCACCACCTTAAACATTCACTCCCTCCACCACCAGTGCACCATGGCTGCAGTGTGCACCATCTACAAGATGCACAGCAGCAACTTGCCAAGGCTTCTTTGACAGCACCTCCCAAACTCGTAACCTCTACCAAATAAAAGGATAACAGCAGCAGGCGCAATGGAACCTTCACCTCCAAGTTCCCCTCCAAGTTACACACCATCCTGACTTGGAAATATATCGCTGTTCCTTCCCATTGCTGGGTCAAAATCCTGGCACTCCCTCCCAAATAGCACTATTGGAGTATCATCACTACATGGACTGCAATGGTTCAAGAAGACGGCTCACCACCATCTTCTCAAGGGAAATTAGGGTGGGCAACAAATACTGGCCTTGCCAGCAATGCCCACATCCTGGGAACAAGAAAAATATCCTCCTGATGTTATCTAATTCAGCACCAACCAGGAATTGAACCTGGGCCTTCCTGATCTGTGTGACTCAGCTGTTCATTGGGTTAACTCACTGGACTATCAAGGAAGCAGATATTGAGAATTTAATAATGTAATGTTGAACATTAGAGTTCTGAACTGACAATCTGATGAAGTGACATTTATTGAGTCAGCAAATCACAGGAGGTAACTAATGTGTTGTGATAATGTTACCAGTGCTTACTTTTATCGACCATACTATTTTTTCAGTGAGCAAACGAAACACATCACATTGAAATGCGATTGTGCCCGACAATGGGGGTACAGGGGCCGTGGTTGCACTGCACGTGCCTGTTCACATGGTCTCTGGGCCCCGTGTAATTGGTGCTGGGACCTCAGCATGATTCTGGCATGCAGCCAGCACAACCTGCGCTATTCATTGGCTGTGGAGGGGGAATGGGTGGGGGGAGAGAATTGGGGCTTCACTGAAACTACTTCAAGGCAGCCAACATCTCTTAAAGAGGCGGTACTCTCTGACTGCAGACAGCAGGGAATTCTTCTGACGAGAAAATTTGAAGCCAAAGATCCAAACAGGGCACCCAGTTTGTTAGTCTTTCCTGTTGAGTAACCTTTCTGTGTGTTTTTATTTATATTTATAACAGCTTTTCTTACTCAACTGATGCACAAAAAAAATCATTTTTTTCATTGATGCTCTTTAAAACAATTTGTAGCGGTTCTCCTGATAGATTCTGCACTGCCTTGTGTTGCAACTGAGTCATAGGGCCCAAGTTTCCACATGATTTGTGCCTGATTTTTAGGAGCAACTGGTGGAGAATGGACTATCTTAGAAATCGCAATTCTCCACATTTTTTTTTCTGCAGTTCTAGTCAGGTAGAACAGTTCCACTTTGGAACAGAATTTTTTCTTCAAAAGGGGGCGTGTCCGGCCACTGACGCCTGATTTGAAAGTTTCCACAGTGAAAACGTACTCCAAACTAAGTTAGAATGGAGCAAGTGAAGATTGTTGTAGAACTGAAAAAACCTGTTCTACACATTAAAAAAATCAGGCGCAGGTTACAAATTAGGCGTCCAGAACGAGGTTGGGGGGGGGGAGGGAAGTCATTAAATTCTATAATAAATCCTTATTTATACTTATACAAATATTATACAAATAAATCCAACCTGAATAAACATTTATAAGCAAAGAAAAGATTAAATAAACCATCTTCCTACCTGTGTGAAAGTGCTTCAGGCAGGCCTTTCGGGACCGAAGGCTGAACGGGCCGGCCCGAGACTTCGGGCAGGGCCCGTCCCCAGCACCAGATTTACAGGTAGGTGGCGTTGGGTTGGGTCGGGTCGGGGAGGTTCTGTTCGGGTCGGGGGGGTGGAGGGAGGGAGGGAGGGAGAGAGAGGGAGAGGGAGGGGGGGAGATCAGGTCGGATCCAGTCCGGGAGCGGGAGTTGGGTCGGGTCGGGTCGGATCCAGTGGGGGGGGGGTCGGGCCAGGTCGGGGGGCAGGAGCGCGGGTCGGGTCCAGTCGGGGGGGGCGGGGAGCGGGAACAGGAGCGTGGGTCGGGTCGGGTCCAGTCGGGGGGGGCAGGGAGTGGGAACAGGAGCGCGGGTCGGGTCGGGTCCAGTCGGGGGTGGGGGGGTGGAGCGGGAACAGGAGCTCGGGTCGGGTCCAGTCAGGGGTGGGGGACGGAGCGGGAACAGGAGCTTGGGTCGGGTCGGGTCCAGTCAGGGGGGGGAGGGCGGAGTGAGAACAGGAGCTTGGGTCGGGTCGGGTCCAGTCGGGGGGGGGGGAGGGCGGAGCGGGAACAGGAGCGCTGGTCGGGTCGGGTCCAGTCGGGGGGGGGGGCGGAGCGGGAACAGGAGCGCGGGTCGGGTCCAGTCGGGGAGTGGGAACAGGAGCGTGGGTCGGGTCGGGTCCAGTCGGGGGGGGGGGGGGGGAGGCGGGTGACGGGTCTGGTCCGGAGGCAGGGGGGGGCGGGGAGCGGGTGTCGGGTCTGGTCCGGAGGCAGGGGGGGGTGGAGCGAGTGTCGGGTCTGGTCCGGAGGCAGGGGGGTGGCGGGGAGCGGGTGTCGGGTCTGGTCGGGGGGGCGGAAGCAGGAGCTGGCCGTGGGAGGAGCCTTATTCATGCAGCCCCAGTGAGGCCATTCGGCCAGGGCTAGGGGCTGCGTGCTTCGGGGCCCTCCCACACAGTTCGGCGCCTGGAGCTACTGCACTTGCGTGCCCACTGTAGCGCGCATGTGCAGAGGTCCCGGCACTGTTTTCAGCGCAGGGACCTGGCTCCGCCCCCCTACAGCTCGTGCTGCGCTGCGCCGAGGGCCAGAGGACCTGTAAGTAGGTGGAGAATACGGAGGATTTTTTTAGGTGCACTTTGTGGCGTGAAAAACGGGCGTCCAGGTCGGGACTGCGCCGTTCTAGGCGTGTGTGGAAAGTTGGGCCCATAGAGACTGGAAAGGTGCCAGGTTCAATCTTTGTTTTGTGCTGAGTTAACTAATCTTCACCAGGAGTGGGGAAGCACTACAATTGACCTCAGTGCATCTGGGACAAAAAAGGTTTTTTTTAAAAAAGGTTCCTCTTCTCAGGTATCAGCAGTGGTCGGCGCCCACCCGACCTGCGAGGAAAGACCAGGAGCGGCACCAAGGATAAAGGCAGCTAGCCACTGCAGGGAGAAGCGCGAGCCATTCCAAGAGGGCGACAAAAGCGACATCACTGGAATCCAGGCAGCTGATTGGTGGCGGGTTTTGGAGTGAGTTCGAGCCCAGTGGAGGGGTTGGGATCCAGGTGCAGGAGGAGCGGAGGTCGGGGCCGTCGAGGAGCGGAGGTCGGGAGTGGAGAGGAGTGGAAGTCCGAAGCGGAGGTCGGGAGTGGAGAGGAGCGGAGTTCAGGAGCGGAGGTCGGGACCAGAGGTTTGGACCGGCAAGAAATGGAGGTCGTATCAGAGCCCTGGAGCAGCGGTGAGGTCGAGGCCCAGGGAAGGAACAGCACGGGCCAACAGCGAGGTCGTGAGGACTGCACTGTGTCCTATGAATTCCAGGGAGAGACGACCGGTAGGAAGGATGAAGGAGGACAGTAGGAGTATGTGTGTGTGTGTATGAACTCGGCCCATGCAACAGAGCCTAGTCTCCAGTTGTCCTGGATCCTGTTGCCACTGGACCAAGACCTTGCTCTATCAAGCCTGTGCGGTAGCTGGTGTGTAACAGCCATCCCACATTAAAAGAATTCACGCACAGGCATCTTCTACCCTTTAAGATGAAGTCCAGGACCTGGATCGGTGGAACCCTCATGGACAACCCCAACAGCAACATACCAGAACGCCGTACTGCTACTGTTGCTTGGGAACTCAGACATTTCAACCCGGCGGACAGGGGAAGGCCAGCTCAAGGAACAAGGTGGTGGTTATCCCTTCTTCTGGAAAGGTAAACCAGAAGAAGAACAACGCCTCCATGGGGTAGGCTTCGCCATAAAGAATGAGCTAGTTGGGCGTCTCAGGGACTGCACCTGTGGGTTAAACAAATGCCTCATGACCCTTTGGCTCAGCCTAGCCTGGAACCAGTGTGCTACGGTCATCAGTGCATACGACCCAACACTGGAAAATACAAATGAGACCAAAGAGAAATTCTACCCTAGCTTTGAACAATTCCTATCCCGAGTCCCAACGGGCGACAAGCTGATCCTCTTTGGCGACTTTAACACCAGAGTTGGAAAGGACACAGACCTCTGGGGAGGTGTGATCGCCAGAGAGGGGGTAGGGAAAACTAATTCCAATGGAACCCTCCTCATCCGAAATGCTTAGAACATGGCCTTGTCATAACCAACACCTTGTTCCGTCACAGAGTCAAGTACATGGCTTCCTAGCAGCACCCTCGCTCTAAGCACTGGCATCTGCTCGACTACGTCATCGTCTGAGTGAGGGACTGCAAGGACGTACGTATCACCAGCGCCATGACCAGAGCTAACGACTGCTGGACGGACCACCGCCTAATTCATCTGTCATGTCCATCAAGGTAGCCCCAAAACAGTGGCGGCAACAGAAACAATGCTGCAGGAAAATCAATGCTGGAGCACTCAAAGATCCCGCTAAGAAAGCCCTGTTCGGCCAGCGCCTCACTACCAACCTGGCGACTCCCAGTGATCCAGAGACACAGAGTGTCAACAGCGCTTGGTCTGTCCTCAAGGCCTCCATAATTAACACTTGTGAAGAGACGCTCAGTCACTCGATCAGGAAACACGAAAACTGGTTCGACAAGAACGACAGGGAGATCCAGGAGCAAATAAGCCGCAAGCGCAAAGCATTCTGAACTGGAAACAGCAACACAACTCGAGAGCAAGAAAGCAGCTCTACAGATGTCTGAAGACCGTGGTCTAACAAAAAACTCGGGACCTAAAGAACAGATGGTGGGTGGAGAAAGCGCAGGAGATCTAGCAACTAGCCGACAATCATGACTTGCGTGAATTCTTTAGCGCAGTCAAGACTACCTACGACCCAAGGCCCTACCCTACTGCGGGCCAAGAACGGAGAGGTACTCATCAAGGACAGAGAGGCAGTCATTGCCTGCTGGAAGGAACACTTTGAAGATCTCCTTAACCGAGACTCTGTCTTCGACGTGAGTGTCCTAGACTCCATTCCACAGCATGCCACCCACTACCTATCTCAGCACAACTCCAGCCTGGCACGAAGTTGAAAAGGCCATCTGACAACTGAAGAACAACAAGGCCTCAGGAGCAAATGGAATCCCTGACGAAGTACTAAAGCATGACGGAGAAGCACTTTTGGCGCGAATACATTAACTCATTTCTCTTACCTGGAAGGAGGAGAGCAAGCCAGGGGATCTCAGAGAAGCCGTAATCATGACCATCTTCGAGAAAGGTGACAAATCCAAATGCGGTAATTACAGAGGAGTTTCCCTGCTGTCTGCCAGAGGGAAAGTCATTGCAAGAATCCTCCTCAGTCACCTTCTTCCTGTAGCTGAAGAGCTCCTCCCAGAGTCGCAATGCGGATTCTGTCCACAAAGCGGCACAATGGACATGATCTTCACCGTGTGTCAAATTCAAGAGCAATGCAGGGAACACTGTTGTGTACGTAAATAAACAGACTAACTAAAACAGGAGTAATGTAACTTAACTGTGTCCTTTATAGCAACTCCCCAATATGGTGTCCCTGAACCAGCATGTTTACAGCAGTGTGTGACTAGCTCCCGCAGGGTCCTAATGCCTGTCTAGTGAGGGTTCGTGAAACAAACAAATAGAATATGAACACAACAAACACCAACCTCTGTACATGGCCTTCTTTGACCTCACAAAGGCCTTCGACACTGTCAACCGTGAGGGATTATGGAGCATCCTCAAGTTCGGCTGCCCTCAAAAGTTTATCACTATCCTCCGCCTGTTTCATGATGACATGCAAGCCATGATCCTGACCAAGGGATACACCACAGACCGAATTTACGTACGGACCAGGGTCAAGCGAGGCAGTGGCATCGCACCAACGCTCTTCTCGATCTTTCTTGATGTAATGCTCCATCTCACCTCAATAAGCTCCCCACTGGAGTGGAGCCAATCTACAGAACAAACGGGAAACAGTTCAATTTCCGTCGCCTCCAGTCCAAATCCAAGGTCATTGAATTACAGTATGCAGACAGCGCTTGCGTCTGTGTACACTCGGAGGCCGAACTCCAAACCATCGTCAACACCTTCACAAAAGCGTACGAGAGCGTGGGCCTTACATTAAACATCTGTAAGATAAAGGTCCTCTACCAATCTGCCATCAAGATCCATGATGAGGCCTTGCACAACGTGGACCACTTTCCATACCTCGGGAGCCTACTGTCAACAAGGGCAGATGTCGATGATGAAGTCCAACACAGCTTTCAGTGAGCCAGTGCAGCCTTCGGTCACCTGAGGAAGAGAGTGAAGACCAGGACCTCAAACCTGGCACCAAGCTCATGGTCTACAGAGCAGCAGGATACCCTCCCTCCTATATGCTTCAGAGACATGGACTATGGACAGCAGACACCTCAAAGCACTGGAGGAATACCACCAACGCTGCCTCCGCAAGATCCTGCTGTTTGTAGGACCTTACTGTGCACAAATTGTTCTGCCGCGTTTCCTACATTACAACAGTGATGACATTTCAAAAGTGTAGGATGACTTGAGACCATGAAAGGCTATATATACTTGTAAGTTCCATCCTTTTTTATTTTGCAACACTGCGTCATGATACCTGAAAACTGTCAGGTGAGGGTCAAGTCAGCCTTTCAGCCCTGAAAATCATTGGGGCCACAATTGCAGCAATTACGCACCCACTGCTGACCTCTGCCATGCCTCCAACTGGAGTATATGGGGTCAATGGAAGATCAGTCTATTTAAAATATATTGCCGCCATGTTCCTGCCTGCCTCAGGATACGCAAAAAGCCTTGTTGCCCTGGCAGGGGAGGGGTCTTGAGGCTTCTCCAAAAACATTCTGACCCATCTGCTGTCCTCTGCCGGAGTTACAGTAGGCGTGTGCTGGAACAGCTGACAGCTTCTGGCCCCTCAATTTCAAGCTCACACATGAAATATTGTCACTTGAATGAAGTGATGGCTGCCACTTGTGAAACTGTACCATGAGTCAGCACTTTCAGGAGAGGGGTCGAGAACACAGGATGGGCCGGGGAATACAATTCCCACAACCTTTAAATCTTTGGCCTTATTTTCGCTGCCATCTGCAAAAACAAGACACTGCTAAAAATAACATGTACAAGAGTTCAAGAAGCAGAATAGTTTGAATGTGGTGAGATACTTTAATAGATGTGTGCTGCTAATTCACAGGGGTCCTGAAATTACACAGTGGATACTAGCTGACGAATGCCTAATGCATTGATCTGAAATTCCTCTCTCTACTATGAGCCTAAACGTGTGTTAACCCACTTAAAATAAATGGGTGATAACCTCTGCTAAAGTAGCGGAGGAATTCAGAAACACTTTAAATGCTTGTACGCTAGTATTACCACAGCGTTGTTTCAGTGCCAGGGCTTTTATTCGGCTTTACACCATGGTTGTGTACTCTAGCACGGTATGATACCTCTATTTTGTGGGACTAGTGCAGAGCTGGAGAACACAGAAACTGCAGATATGAAGAATTTTTTTCCCACAGAATGGTGAATATGTAGAACAGACTCTCAGTAAAAGCAATTAATTCTGTGTCAATTAACTCCTTAAAAAAAACAGCTAGATAAATATCTGTTTGGGAACAGGATTGTAGGCTGTAGAGATAAATATAAATTGAAATGATCAAATAATCCACAGGACATGATGGTTCATGTGCTTTGGGGCCAGAGAGGGAACGCTGTCTATGGAGGGCAGCCTGCTCAGGTTGAATAATTGAAAGGTGATGATGGATGAACATTTTGGAGTTGTGCTTGATTGCATTTGAGCATCATGAGGATTTATACAAACTTTTTCTCAAAAGATTAAAATGAAAGGGTTGAAATAAAGAACTTGCATTTATGTCGCATCTTGAACATCTCAGGATGTCCCAAAATGCTTCATCAACCAATTAATTACTTTCTGAAAAATAGTCCCTGTTATATATGTATACTTGCATTTACTCTGTACAGCCACCAGAGGGCTCATCCCCTGGTGTCCCAAAGGATCCCATAATCCCTTGGGAGCACAGGTATTTAAGGAGGCTTCACAGGTTGGCGAGGCACTCTGGAGACCTGCAATAAAAGACTACGGTCACACTTTACTTTGAGCGCACAGTGTTCAGTCTGACTCTTTCTACATACACAACAACTGGCGACGAGATACAGATAGCGAACCCAAAGATGCAGAGAACAGTGGGCATCCTGGAGAAATTCTCGGAGGGAGATGATTGGGAAACTTTTATGGAGCGGCTCGATCAATACTTTGTGGCCAACGTGCTAGATGGGGAAGAGAGCGCTGCCAAACGAAGGGTGATCCTCCTCACCGTCTGTGGGCACCAACGTATGGCCTCATGAAGAATCTGCTCACTCCAACGACATCCATGGAGAAATCTTACGACGATTTGTGCACACTGGTCTGAGACCATTTAAACCCGAGGGAAAGCGTTCTGATGGCGAGGTACCGGTTCTACACCTACAAAAGGTCTGAAGGCCAGGAAGTGGTGAGTTATGTCGCTGAGCTAAGACGCCTTGCAGGACATTGCGAATTTGGAGCACATGCTCAGAGATTTTTTCGTACTTGGCATTGGCCATGAAACCATACTTCGCAAACGTTTGACTGTAGAGACCCCAACCTTGAGTAAGGACATAGCGATAGCCCAGGCGTTCATTGCCACCAGTGACAATACGAAGCAAATGTCTCAGCGCACAAATGCTGCTACAAGTACTGCGAACCAAGTGATGTTGTTTTCGAATCGTAGTGTACAGGGCAGGTCACACATACCTGCAGCTACACGTCCGCAGATGTCTCAGAGTCCACCATCAAGGGTGATGAATGCAAAGCCATTAACACCTTGTTGGCGCTGCGGAGATGATCATCGTTTCCATTCATGCTGATTCAAAGAGTACGTTTGCAAGGGCAGTGGAACAATGGGACACCTCCAACGAGTGTGCAGGCGAGCTGCAAAGCCTGTTAAACCTGCAAACCACCATGTTGCAGAGGAGGACAGATCCACGGAGGACCACAATGAACCAGAGCCTCAGATCGAGGAGGCAGAGGTATATGGGGTGCACACATTCACCATGAATTGTCCCGCGATAATGCTGAATGTTGAACTAAATGGACTCTAGGTGTCAATGGAGCTGGACACGGGCGCGAGCCAGTCCATCATGGGCAAAAAGACTTTCGAAAGGTTGTGGTGCAACACGGCCTCAAGACCAGTCTTAACTCCAGTTCGCACGAAATTAAGAATTACACGAAAGAACTGATTCCTGTAATCGGCAGTGCTACCGTAAAGGTCTCCTATGATGGAGCGGTGCACAAACATAGAAACATAGAAATTAGGTGCAGCAGCAGAGAGTGGGATTCATGAGTTTGGTAAGTGGGTGAGTTTGGGCAAGTGGGGGTGGCAGGTGCTGTTTTGTCTTGTTTTTCCCACCAGTGCTGACACTAGAGCAGCTGATAAGGAGTGCGAGTGTAGGAGACGGAGGCCCAGAGACCAGCCCAACCAGCTGCAGACAAAGATAGAGGGGTGCGAAATTGAGAGGTGACGTCACAGCCAAGCTGGTAAGTGGTTGGCTGTTCGACTGGTAAATATAACTCTCTTTTAGACTGACTTTTAGATTGGTTTAATTGACAGCGAACTACTAAGTAGCTGTTTGGTGTTCAAGTAAATTTTAGTAAGTAAATTAATTTAAGGGTTAAGTCATGGCAGGAGAGCTCGGGCCCATGTCATGCTCCTCCTGTGCTATGTGGGAAATCAGGGACACTTCCAGTGTCCCTGACGACTATGTGTGAGGGAAGTGTGTCCAGCTGCAGCTCCTGACAGACCACATGACGGCACTGGAGCTGCGGATGGACTCACTCTGGAGCATGCACGATGCTGAGAATGTTGTGGATAGCACATTTAGTGAGTTGATCACACTGCAGATAAGGGTTAGGGCAGATAGTGAATGGATGACCAAGAGACAAGGCAAGAGCAGGAAGTTAGTGCAGGAATCCCCTGCGGTCATCTCCCTCCAAAGCAGATATACCATTTTGGATACTGTTGGGGGAGATGACTTACCAGGGGAAGGCACCAACAGCCAGGTTCATGGCACCATGGGTGGCTCTACTGCACAGAAGGGTGGGGAAAAGAGTGGGAGAGCTATAGTGATAGGGGATTCTATTGTAAGGGAAATAGATAGGAGTTTCTGCGGCCGCAACCGAGACTCCAGGATGGTATGTTGCCTCTCTGGTGCAAGGGTCAAGGATGTCTCAGAGCGGCTGCAGAGCATTATGGAGAGGGAGGGTGAACAGCCAGTTGTCATGGTACATATAGGTACCAACGATATAGGTAAGAAGCGGGAAGAGGTCCTACAAGCTGAATTTAGGGAGCTAGGAGTTAAATTAAAAAGTAGGACCTCAAAGGTAGTAATCTCTGGATTGCTACCAGTGCCACGTGCTAATCAGAGTAGAGGGAGCAGGATAGTTAGAATAAATATGTGGCTTGAGCAGTGGTGCAACAGGGAGGGATTCAAATTCCTGGGACATTGGAACCAGTTCTGGGGGATGTGGGACCTGTACAAAAGGGACGGTCTGCACTTGGTCAGGATTGGAACTGATGTCCTGGGGGTAACATTTGCTAATGCAGTTCAGGAGTGTTTAAACTAAAATGGCAGGGGGATGGGAACCTATGCAGCGAGACAGGGCAAAGTAATATGGAGTCAGAAACAGATGGTAGAAAGGTAAAAAGCAATAGTGGAAGGCCGAGTAAACAAAAGCAAGAAACAAAAAGGGCCACACTACATCATAATTCTAAAAGGACAAAGGGTGTTAAAAAAACAAGCTTGAAGGCTTTGTGTCTTAATGCAAGGAGTATCCATAATAAAGTGGATAAATTAACTGCAAATAGATGTTAACAGATATGATGTGATTGGGATTACAGAGACGTGGCTCCAGGATGATCAGGGCTGGGAACTCAACGTCCATAGGTATTCAACATTCAGGAAGGATAGAATTAAAGGAAAAGGAGGTGGGGTAGCATTGCTGGTTAAAGAGGAGATTAATGCAATAGATAGGAAGGATATTAGCTTGAATGATGTGGAATCTATATGGGTAGAGCTGCAGAACACCAAAGGGCAAAAAAAGTTAGTGGGAGTTGTGTACAGACCTCCAAACAGTAGTAGTGATGTTGGGGAGGGCATCAAACAGGAAATTAGGGGTGCATGCAATAAAAGTGCAGCAATTTTCATGGGTGACTTTAATATGCATATAGATTGGGCGAACCAAACTAGAAGCAATACGGTGGAGGAGGATTTCCTTGAGTGCATAAGGAATGGTTTTCTAGACCAATATGTCGAGGAACCAACTAGGGGGGAGGCCATCTTAGACTGGGTGTTGTGTAATGAGAGAGGATTAATTAGCAATCTCGTTGTGCGAGGCCCCTTGGGGAAGAGTGACCATAATATGGTGGAATTCTGCATTAGGATGGAGAATGAAACAGTTAATTCAGAGACCATGGTCCAGAACTTAAAGAAGGGTAACTTTGAAGGTATGAGGCGTGAATTGGCTAGGATAGATTGGCGAATGATACTTAAGGGGTTGACAGTGGATGGGCAATGGCAGATATTTAGAGACCGCATGGATGAACGACAACAATTGTACATCCCTGTCTGGCATAAAAATAAAAAAGGGAAGGTGGCTCAATCGTGGCTATCAAGGGAAATCAGGGATAGTATTAAAGTCAAGGAAGTGGCATACAAATTGGCCAGGAATAGCAGCGAACCCGGGGACTGGGAGAAATTTAGAACTCAGCAGAGGAGGACAAAGAGTTTGATTAGGGCAGGGAAAATAGAGTACGAGAGGAAGCTTGCAGGGAACATTAAGGCGGACTGCAAAAGCTTCTATAGATATGTAAAGAAAAAAGATGAGTAAAGACAAATGTAGTCCCCTGCAGTCAGAATCAGGAGAAGTCATAACAGGGAACAAAGAAATGGCAGACCAATTGAACAAATACTTTGGTTCGGTATTCACTAAGGAGGACACAAACAAACTTCCGGATATAAAAGAGGTCAGAGGGTCTAGTAAGAAGGAGGAACTGAGGGAAATCCTTATTAGTCGGGAAACTGTGGTGGGGAAATTGATGGGATTGAAGGCAGATAAATCCCCAGGGCCTGATGGTCTGCATCCCAGAGTACTTCAGGAGGTGGCCTTGGAAATAGCGGATGCATTGACAGTCATTTTCCAGCATTCCAGAGACTCTGGATCAGTTCCTATGGAGTGGAGGGTAGCCAATGTAACCCCACTTTTTAAAAAAGGAGGGAGAGAGAAAACAGGGAATTATAGACCGGTCAGCTTGACATCGGTAGTGGGTAAAATGATGGAATAAATTATTAAGGATGTCATAGCAGCGCATTTGGAAAGAGATGACATGATAGGTCCAAGTCAGCATGGATTTGTGAAAGGGAAATCATGCTTGACAAATCTTCTGGAATTTTTTGAGGATGTTTCCAGTAGAGTGGACAAGGGAGAACCAGTTGATGTGGTGTATTTGGACTTTCAGAAGGCTTTCGACAAGGTCCCACACAAGAGATTAATGTGCAAAGTTAAAGCACATGGGATTGGGGGTAGTGTGCTGACGTGGATTGAGAACTGGTTGGCAGACATGAAGCAAAGAGTAGGAGTAAATGGTACTTTTCAGAATGGCAGGCAGTGACTAGTGGAGTACCGCAAGGTTCTGTGCTGGGGCCCCAGCTGTTTACATTGTACATTAATGATTTAGACAAGGGGATTAAATGTAGTATCTCCAAATTTGCGGATGATACTAAGTTGGGTGGCAGTGTGAGCTGCGAGGAGGATGCTATGAGGCTGCAGAGTGACTTGGATAGGTTAGGTGAGTGGGAAAATGCATGGCAGATGAAGTATAATGTGGATAAATGTGAGGTTATCCACTTTGGTGGTAAAAACAGAGAGACAGACTATTATCTGAATGGTGACAGATCAGGTAAAGGGGAGGTGCAACGAGACCTGGGTGTTATCGTACATCAGTCATTGAAGGTTAGCATGCAGGTACAGCAGGCGGTTAAGAAAGCAAATGGCATGTTGGCCTTCATAGTGAGGGGATTTGAGTACAGATGCAGGGAGGTGTTGATACAGTTGTACAGGGCCTTGGTGAGGCCACACCTGGAGTATTGTGTACAGTTTTGGTCTCCTAACTTGAGGAAGGACATTCTTGCTATTGAGGGAGTGCAGCGAAGGTTCACCAGACTAATTCCCGGGATGGCGGGACTGACATATCAAGAAAGACTGGATCAACTGGGCTTGTATTCACTGGAGTTCAGAAGAATGAGAGGGGACCTCATAGAAACGTTTAAAATTCTGACGGGTTTAGACAGGTTAGATGCAGGAAGAATGTTCCCAATGTTGGGGAAGTCCAGAACCAGGGGTCACAGTCTAAGGATAAGGGGTAAGCCATTTGGGACCGAGATGAGGAGAAACTTCTTCACCCAGAGAGTGATGAATCTGTGGAATTCTCCAGCACAGAAAGTTGTTGAGGCCAATTCACTAAATATATTCAAAAAGGAGTTAGATGTAGTCCTTACTACTAGGGGGATCAAGGGGTATGGCGAGAAAGCAGGAACGGGGTACTGAAGTTGCATGTTCAGCCATGAACTCATTGAATGGTGGTGCAGGCTCGAAGGGCCGAATGGCCTACTCCTGCACCTATTTTCTATGTTTTCTATGTTTCTATTCGGCACTTCGAGGCTGCACCACCATTCAATAAAATCATGGCTGATCATTCAACCTCAGTACCCCTTTCCTGCTTTCTCTCCATACCCCTTGATCCCTTCGGCCATAAAGGCCATATCTAACTCCCTTTTGAATATATCCAATGAACTGGCCTCAACAACTTTCTGCGGGAAAGAATTCCACAAGTTAACCACTCTCTGAGTGAAGAAATTTCTCCTCATCTCGGTGCTAAATGGCTTACCCCTTATTCTTAGTCTGTGACCCTGGTTCTGGAACTCCCCAGCAACGGGCACATTCTTCCTCCCTCAATCCTGTCCAAACCCTTCAGAATTTTATATGTTTCGATGAGATCCCCTCTCAATCTTCTAAACTCCAGTGGATACAAGCTCAGTTGATCCAGTCTCTCCTCATATGTCAGTCCTGCCATCCCGGAAATCAATCTGGTGAACCTTTGCTGCACTCCCTCAATAGCAAGAACGTACTTCCTCAGACTAGGAGACCAAAACAGAACACAATATTCCAGGGGTGACTTCACCAAGGCTTTGTACAACTGCAGCAACACCTCCCTGCTCCTATATTCAAATCCTCTAGCTATGTAGGCCAAGTGCTATTTGCCTTCTTCACCACCTGCTGTACCTGCATGCCAAACTTCAATGACTGATGTACCATGACACCCAGGTCTCGTTGCATCTCCCCTTTTCCCAATCTGTCACCATTCAGATAATAGTCTGTCTTCCTGTTTTTGCCACATTTATCCTCACATTTATCCACATTATACTGCATCTGCCATGCATTTGCTCACTCACCTAACCTGTCCAAGTCACCCTGCAGCCTCTTAGCATCCTCCTCACAGCTCACAGTGCCACCCAGCTTAGTGTCAGCTGCAAACTTGGAGATATTACATTCAATTCCTTCATCTAAATCATTGATGTATATTGTAAATAGCTGGGGTCCAAGCACTGAACCCTGCGGCATCCCACTAGTCACTGCCTGCCATTCTGAAAAGGACCCGTTTATTCCGACTCTCTGCTTCCAGTGTCCCTGACGACTACGTATGCGGGAAGTGTATCCGCCTCCAGCTCCTGACGGTCGCGTTGCGGAATTGGACCTGAGGGTGGATTCACTCTGGAGCATCCACGATGCTGAGAATGACGTGCGTAGCACGTGCAGCGAGTTGGTCTTACCGCAGGTGAAGGGTCCACAGCCAGCTAGGGAATGGAAGACCAGCAGGAAGAGCAGTGCAAGGAAGGTAGTGCAGGGGTCCCCTGCGGTCATCCCCTCCAAAACAGTTTTGAGTACTGTTGAGGGGGATGACTCATCAGGGGAGGGCAGCAGCAGCCAAGTTCATGGCACCGTGGCTGGCTCTGCTGCACAGGAGGGCAGGAAAAAGAGTGGGAGAGCGCTAGTGATAGAGGATTCGATTGTCAAGGGAATAGATAGGCGTTTCTGCGGCCACAACCGAGACTCCAGGATGGTATGTTGCCTCCCTGGTGCAAGGGTCAAGGATGTCTCGGAGCGGGTGCAGGACATTCTGAAAAGGGAGGGTGAACAGCCAGTTGTTGTGGTGCACATTGGTACCACCGACATAAGTAAAAAAAGGGATGAGGTCCTACGAGACGAATTTAAGGAGCTACGAGCTAAATTAAAATGTAGGACCTCAAAAGTAGTAATCTCGGGATTGCTACCAGTGCCACGTGCTAGTCAGAGTAGGAATCGCAGGATAGCTCAGATGAATGCGTGGCCTGAGCAGTGGTGCAGCAGGGAGGGATTCAAATTCCTGGGGCATTGGAACCGGTTCTGGGGGAGGTGGGACCAGTACAAACCGGACGGTCTGCACCTGGGCAGGACCGGAACCAATGTTGTCCTAGGGGGAGTGTTTGCTAGTTCTGTTGGGGAGGAGTTAAACTAATATGGCAGGGGGATGGGAACCAATGCAGGGAGACAGAGGGAAACAAAAAGGAGACAAAAGCAAAAGACAGAAAGGAGATGAGTAAAAGTGGAGGGCAGAGAAACCCAAGGCAAAAAAACAAAAAGGGCCACTGAATATAAAGGAGCTGCAGGAGGGGTCAAAACTAAAAATCACAGTTTAAAAACTAGTATTAAAACACTCTACCTAAATGCACGCAGCATTCGAAATAAAGTAAATCATTACAAATGGGTATGATTTGGTGGCCATTACAGAAACATGGTTGCAGGGTGGCCAAGACTGGGAATTAAACATACAGGGGTATCTGACGATTCGGAAAGATAGACAAGAAGGGAAAGGAGGTGGGGTAGCTCTGTTAACAAAGGATGATATCAGGGCAGTTGTGAGAGATGATATTGGCTCTAATGAACAAAATGTTGAATCATTGTGGGTGGAGATTAGAGATAGTAAGGGGAAAAAGTCACTGGTGGGTGTAGTTTATAGGCCCCCAAATAATAACGTCACGGTGGGGCGGGCAATAATCAAGGGAATAATGGAGGCATGTGAAAAAGGAACGGCAGTAACCATGGGGGATTTTAACCTACATATTGATTGGTCAAATCAAATCGCATGGGGTAGCCTGGAGGAGGAATTCATCGAATGCATCCGGGCTTGTTTCTTAGAACAGTATGTTACAGAACCTACAAGGGAGCAAGCTATCTTAGATCTGGTCCTGTGTAATGAGACGGGAATTATAAACGATCTCCTAGTAAAAGATCCTCTCGGAATGAGTGATCACAGTATGGTTGAATTTGTAATACAGATTGAGGGTGAGGAAGTAGTGTCTCAAGCGAGCGTACTATGCTTAAACACAAAGGGGACTACAGTGGGATGAGGCAGAGTTGGCTAAAGTAGACTGGAAACACAGATTAAATGGTGGCACAATTGAGGAACAGTGGAGGACTTTTAAGGTGCTCTTTCATAGTGCTCAACAAAAATATATTCCAGTGAAAAAGAAGGGCGGTAAGAGAAGAGATAACCAGCCATGGATAACCGTGGATAACCAAGGAAATAAAGGATTAAAAATACAATGCGTATAAGGTGGCCAAGGTTAGTGGGAAATTAGAAGATTTGGAAAATTTTAAATGACAGCAAAGAATGACTAAGAAAGCAATAAAGAAAGGAAAGATAGATTACGAAGGTAAACTTGCGCAAAACATAAAAACGGATAGTAAAAGCTTTTACAGATATATAAAATGGAAAAGAGTGACTAAAGTAAATGTTGGTCGCTTAGAAGATGAGAAGGGGGATTTAATAATGGAAAATGTGGAAATGGCTGAGACCTTAAACAATTATTTTGCTTCGGTCTTCACAGTGGAAGACACAAAAACCATGCCAAAAATTGCTGGTCACAGGAATGTGGGAAGGGAGGACCTTGAGACAATCACTATCACTAGGGCGGTAGTGCTGGACAGGCTAATGGGACTCAAGGTAGACAAGTCCCCTGGTCCTGATGAAATGCATCCCAGGGTATTAAAAGAGATGGCAGAAGTTATAGTAGATGCATTCGTTATAATCTACCAAAATTCTCTGGACTCTGGGGAGGTACCAGCAGATTGGAAAGCAGCTAATGTAACGCCTCTGTTTAAAAAATGGGGGCAGACAAAAGGCAGGTAACTATAGGCCGGTTAGTTTAGCATCTGTAGTGGGGAAAATGCTTGAAACTATCATTAAGGAAGAAATAGCGGGACATCGAGATAGGAATAGTGCAATCAAGCAGACGCAGCATGGATTCATGAAGGGGAAATCATGTTCAACTAATTTATTGGAATTCTTTGAGGATATCACGAGCATGGTGGATAGAGGTGTACCGATGGATGTGGTGTATTTCGATTTCCAAAAGGCATTCGATAAGGTGCCACACAAAAGGTTACTGCAGAAAATAAAGGTATGCGGAGTCAGAGGAAATGTATTAGCATGGATAGAGAATTGGCTGGCAAACAGAAAGCAGAGAGTTGGGATAAATGGGTCCTTTTCGGGTTAGAAATCGGTGGTTAGTGGTGTGCCACAGGGATCGGTGCTGGGACCACAACTGTTTACAATATACATAGATGACCTGGAAGAGGGGACAGAGTGTAGTGTAACAAAATTTGCAGATGACACAAAGATTAGTGGGAAAGCGGGTTGTGTAGAGGACACAGAGAGGCTGCAAAGAGATTTAGATAGGTTAAGTGAATGGGCTAAGGTTTGGCAGATGGAATACAATGTTGGAAAGTGTGAGGTCATCCACCTTGGGGGAAAAAAAACAGTAAAAGGGAATATTATTTGAATGGGGAGAAATTACAACATGCTGAGGTGCAGAGGGACCTGGCGGTACTTGTGCATGAATCCCAAAAAGTTAGTTTGCAGGTGCAGCAGGTAATCGGGAAGGCGAATGGAATGTTGGCCTTCATTGTGAGAGGGATGGAGTACAAAAGCAGGGAGGTCCTTCTGCAACTGTATAGGGTATTGGTGAGGCTGCACCTGGAGTACTGCGTGCAGTTTTGGTCACCTTACTTAAGGAAGGATATACTAGCTTTGGAGGGGGTACAGAGACGATTCACTCGGCTGATTCCGGAGATGAGGGGGTTACCTTATGATGATAGATTGAGTAGACTGGGTCTTTACTCGTTGGAGTTCAGAAGGATGAGGGGTGATCTTCTAGAAATGTTTAAAATAATGAAAGGGATAGACAAGATAGAGGCAGAGAGGTTGTTTCCACTGGTCGGGGAGACTAGAACTAGGGGGCACAGCCTCAAAATACGGGGGAGCCAATTTAAAACCGAGTTGAGAAGGAATTTCTTCTCCCAGAGGGTTGTGAATCTATGGAATTCTCTGCCCAAGGAAGCAGTTGAGGCTAGCTCATTGAATGTATTCAAGTCACAGATAGTTAGATTTTTAACCAATAAGGGAATTAAGGGTTACGGGGAGCGGGCGGGTAAGTAGAGCTGAGTCCACGGCCAGATCAGCCATGATCTTGTTGAATGGCGGAGCAGACTCGAGAGGCTAGATGGCCTACTCTTGTTCCTAATTCTTATGTTCTTATGTTCTTCCTGTCTGCCAACCAGCTCTCTATCCACATCAGAACATTACCCCCAATACTATGTGCTTTAATTTTGCACACCAATCTTTTGTGTTGGACCTTGTCAAAAGCCTTTTGAAAGTCCAAATACACCACATCCACTGATTCTCCCTTGTCCACTCTGCAAGTTACATCCTCAAAAAATTCTAGGAGATTTGTCAAGCATGATTTCCCTTTCATAAATCCATACTGACTTGGACCGATCCTGTCACTGATTTACAAATGCGCTGCTATTTCATCTTTAATAATTGATTCCAACATTTTCCCCAACCACCGATGTCAGGCTAACTGGTCTGTAATTCCCTGTTTTCTTTATCCCTTCTTTTTTAAAAGGTGGTGTTACATTAGCTGCCCTCCAGTGCATAGGAACTGATCCAGAATCAATAGAATGTTGGAAAATGATCACCAATGCATCCACTATTTCTAGGGCCACTTCCTTAAGTACTCTGGGTTGCAGCCTATCAGGCCCTGGTGATTTATTGGCCTTCAATCCCATCAATTTCCCTAAAGCAAGCTACCACTCTGGTTGGTACCGGGCGATGGTCCCATGCTGCTCGGCAGGAGTCGGCTGGGAAAGATACGCTGGAACTGGGACAACGTCCAAGCGCTATCGCCCACTGACGACACTTCGTGTGCCCAAGTCTTAAACAAAATTCCTTCGCTGTTCGAACCAGGCATCGGGAAATTCCAAGGAGCAAAAGTGCAGATCCATCTCATTCCAGGGGCGCGACCCATCCACCACAAGGCAAGAGCAGTACCGTACATGATGAGAGAAAGGGTATAGATCGAGCTAGACCAGCTGCAAAGAGAGGGCATCATTTACCTGATCGAGTTCAACGAGTGGGCCAGTCCTATCGTCCCAGTCCTCAAGGGAGATGGCACCGTCAGAATCTGTGGCAATTACAAAGTAACTATCAATCGTTTCTCCCTGCAGGACCAATACCCACTACCAAAAGCCGACGACCTATTTGCAACGCTGGCGGGAGAAAAGACGTTCATGAAGCTGGATCTGACTGCAGCCTACATGACGCAGGAACTGGAGGAATCATTGAAGGCCCTCACCTGCATCAACACACACAAAGATCTTTTTGTTTATAACACATGCCCGTTTGGAATTTGATCAGTGGCGGCGATATTCCAGAGAAACATGGATAGCTTACTGAAGTCGGTCCTGCACACCATGGTCTTCCAGGACAACATCTTGGTCACAGGTCGGAACACAGTCAAGCATCTGCAGATCCTGGAGGAGGTTCTTAGTCGACTCAACCGCGTGGGGCTGAGGTTAAAACGCTCGAAGTCAGGCATCAGGCCCACCAACACGAAGACGGAGACAATCGAGAACGCACCGAGGCCACAGAACGTGACGGAGCTGCAATCGTTTCTGGGACTCCTGAAGTATTTTGGTAACTTCTTACTGGGTCTCAGCACCCTGTTAGAACCACTGCATGTCTTACTACGAATAGGGGATGAATGGGTTTGGGGCAAAAGCCAAGAAAATGCCTTTGTAAAAGCGAGAACATTGTTATGCTCAAACAAATTGCTTGTGTTGTATGATCCATGTAAGTGTTTGGTACTAACATGTGATGCGTCGTCATATGGCGCCGAGTGTGTATTGCAACAAGCTCATGATTTCGGGAAACTGCAACCAGTTGCTTATGCATCCAGGAGTCTGTCTAAGGCTGAGAGAGCCTACAGCATGATTGAGAAAGGAGCGTTGACCTATGTCTATAGGGTTAAGAAAATGCACCAATACCTGTTTGGGCTAAAATTCAAATTGGAAACTGAACAAAAGCCATTTCTATCCCTGTTCTCCGAGAGTAAACGGATAAATACCAACACATCGGCCTGCATCCAGAGATGGGCGCTCACGTCTGCATACAACTACGCCATCCGCCAAAGGCCAGGCAGAGAAAACTGCGCCGATGCTCTCAGTAGGCTGCCATTGCCCACCACGGGGGTGGAAATGGTGCAGCCCGCAGATCTAGCCATGGTTATGGAAGCATTTGAGAGTGAGCAATCACCCGTCACTGCCCAGCAGATCAAAACCTGGACAAGCCAGGATCCCTTATTATCTCTAGTCAAAAGCAATGTGCTTCACGGGAGCTGGTCCAGTGTCCCAGTGGAAATGCAGGAAGAGATAAAGCCGCTCCAGTGGCGCAAAGATGAAATGTCTATACAGGCAGATTGCCTTCTGTGGGCAATCGAGTAGTGGTCCCCAAAAAGGGCAGAGACACCTTCATTAATGACCTCCACAGTACCCACCCAGGCATCGTAATGATGAAAGCGATAGCCAGATCCCACGTGTGGTGGCCCGTATTGATGCGGACTTAAAAGAGTCCTGCGTTCACAGATGTAATACCTGCTCACAGTTGAGCAATATACCCAGGGAGGCGCCGCTAAGTTTATGGTCTTAGCCCTCCAAACCCCGTGGTCTAGGGTACACGTCGACTATGCAGGCCCGTTCTTGGGTAAAATGTTCCTTGTGGTTGGAGACACGTACTCCAAGTGGATTGAATGTGAGATAATGTTGGCTAGCACGTCTGCGGCCACTACTGAAAGCCTGCGGGTCATGTTTGCCACACAGTCTAGCCGATGTCCTGGTGAGCAACAATGGGCCATGTTTTACTCGTGCTGAGTTCAAAGAATTCATGACCCATAACGGGCTCAAACATAGAAGCATAGAAACAGAAAATAGGTGCAGGAGTCGGCCATTCGGCCCTTCGTGCCTGCACCACCATTCAATAAGATCATGGCTGATCATTCACCTCAGTACCCCTTTCCTGCTTTCTCTCCATACCCCTTGATCCCTTTAGCAGTAATGGCCATATCCAATTCCCTCTTGACTATATCCAATGAACTGGCATCAATAACTCTCTGCGGTCAGGAATTCCACAGGTTAACAACTCTCTGAGTAAATAATTTTCTCCTCATCTTAGTCCTAAATGGCTTACCCGTTATCCTTGGACTATGTCCCCTGGTTCTGGACTTCCCCAACATCGGGAACATTCTTCCTGCATCTAACCTGTCCAGTCCCGTCAGAATTTTATATGTTTCAAAGAGATCCCCTCTCATCCTTCTAAATTCCAGTGAATACAAGCCCAGTCGATCCAGTCTCTCCTCGTATGTCAGTCCTGCCATCCTGGGAATCAGTCTGGTGAACCTTCGCTGCACTCCCTCAATAGCAAGAACATCCTTCCTCAGATTAGGAGACCAAAACTCAACACAATATTCTAGGTGAGGGCTCACTAAGGCCCTGTACAACTGCAGCAAGACCTTCCTGCTCCTATACTCAAATCCCTTAGCTATGAAGGCCAACATACCATTTGCCTTCTTCATCGCCTGCTGTGCCTGCATGCCAAACTTCAATGACTGATGAACCATGACACCCAGGTCTCGTTGCACCTCCCCTTTTCCTAATCTGCCACCATTCAGATAATATTCTGTCTTCCAGTTTTTGCCACCAAGGTAGATAAGCTCACATTTATCCACATTATACTGCATCTGCCATGCATTTGCCCACTCACCTAACCTGTCCAAGTCACCCTGCAGCCTCTTAGCGTCCTCCTCACAGCTCACACCGCCACCCAGCTTAGTGTCATCTACAAACTTGGAGATATTACACTCAATTCCTTCATCTAAATCATTAATATATATTGTAAATAGCTGGGGTCCCAGCACTGAGCCCTGCAGCACCCCACTAGCCACTGCCTGCCATTCTGAAAAGGACCCGTTTATCCCGACTCTCTGCTTCCTGTCTGCCAACCAGTTCATCAGTACATTACCCCCAATACAATGTGCTTTAATTTTGCACACTAATTTCTGGTGTGGGACCTTGTCAAAAGCCTTTTGAAAGTCCAAATACACCACATCCACTGGTTCTCCCTTATCCACTCTACCAGTTACATCCTCAAAAAATTCTACAAGATTTGTCAAGCATGATTTCCCTTTCATAAATTCATGCTGACTCAGACCGATCCTATCATTGCTTTCCAAATGCGCTGCTATTTCATTTTCACTAATTGATTCCAACATTTTCCCCACTACTGATGTCAGGCTAACTGTCGAAAATTACCCGTTTTCTCTCTTGCTCCTTTCTTAAAAATTGGTGTTACATTAGCTCCCCTCCAGTCCATAGGAACAGATCCAGATTTGATAGACTGTTGGAAAATGATCAGCAAAGCATCCACTATTTCTAGGGCCACTTCCTTAAGTCCTCTGGGATGCAGACTCTCAGGCCCCGGGGCTTTATCGGCCTTCAATCCCATCAATTTCCCTAACACAATTTCCCACGTAATAATGATTTCCTTCAGTTCCTCCTTCTCATTAGACCCTCAGTCCCCGAGTATTTCCGGAAGATTATTTGTGTCTTCCTTCATGAAGATAAGACCAATGTATTTGTTTAACTGGTCCGCCATTTCTTTGTTCCCCATTATAAATTCACCTGAATCTGACTGCAAGGGACCTACATTTGTCTTCATGTCACATCTGCCCCATTTAAACCAGCATCGAATGGGCAGGCAGAGAGAGCAGTGCAAACCATCAAGCAAGGCACGAAGAGGGTAACTGAAAGCTCATTGCAGACTCGCCTATCCCAAGTCCGCTTAGCTATCGCACAAGACCCCACTCACTCACTGGGATCCCACCTGCTGAACTGCTCATGAAAAGAGCACTTAAGACAAGGCTCTCGTTAGTTCACCCTGATCTACATGAACAGGTAGAGAGCAGGTGGCTTCAACAAAGTGTATACCATGATAGCGCAAATGTGTCACGCGAGATTGAAATCAATGATCCTGTATTTGTATTAAATTATGGACAACTTCCCAAGTGGCTTCCCGGCACTGTCATGGCCAAAGAGGGGAGCAGGGTGTTTCGGGTCAACCTTTCAAATGCACTCATTCACTGGAAACACTTGGACCAAATCAAACTCAGATTCACGGACTATCCTGACCAACCCACCTTAGACCCTAACTTTTTTGATCCCCCAACATACACACCAGTATCAACCGGCACCACGGTTGACCACGAAGCAGAACGCATCATCCACAGCAGCCCTGCAAGGCCCAACACACCAGGCAGCCCAGCAAGGCCAGCTGCACAGCAGCCCAGCGAGGGCCCAACAAATGATTCAACAACACCAGCTTTCACACCAACATGATCAACCAGGGCAAGAAGGGCCCCAGATTGACTCACATTGTAAATAGTTACACTATTGACTTTGCTGGGGAGTGTTATATATGTATACTTGTATTTACTCTGCACAGCCACCGAAGGGCTCATCCCCTGGAGTCGCAAGGGATCCCATAATCCCTTGGGAGCAAAGGTATTTAAGGAGGCTTCACAAGTTGGAGAGGCGCTCTGGAGACCTGCAGTAAAAGACTAAGGTCACACTTTATTTTGAGCTCAGTGTTCAGTCTGACTCTTTCTCCATACACAACAGCCCCAATCTTAAGTTGGCGGGAAAGGGCAGAAATTCGCACGGCCCAGAGATCGCCTGCTGAGCAGATAATTTGCTGCCAGGCCATCCCATGGGAGTCCCCTCAATCGGGCCTGGTGGTTGAGTCTGTTTCATGGGAGATGTGTATCTGTAAAGCATGCACTCCCATGTTCCGCCACCAGAAAGTGCATCTGAAGTCCCAAGTGATCCCAGCATCCCTTGGGAGCACTGTATATAAGCCGGCCCCTAAGGCCTGTTCCTCACTCTGGAGTGTCTTAATAAAGACTGCGGTCACTGTTACTTTAACCTCCCTATATGCAGTCTCATCTGTGTCAGGAACACAACAACTGGCGACGAGTATACGAATCCAACGCAAAGATGCAGCAAACTGTAGGCATCTTGGAGCAGTTCTCGGAGGATGAGGACTGGGAAGCCTATGTCGAACAGCTAGACCAGTACTTTGTAGCCAACGAGCTGGACGGAGAAGGAAGTGCTGCAAAAAGGAGAGCCGTCCTCCTCACGGTCTGCGGGGCACCGACCTACAGCCTCATGAAGAATCTTCTGGCTCTGGTGAAACCCACAGATAAGTCAAATGAGGAGCTGTGTACACTGGTTCAGGAGCATCTTAACCCGAGGTATCGGTTCTACACGTGCCAGCGATCTGAAGGCCAGGAAGTGGCGAGCTACGTCGCCGAGCTAAGGCAACTTGCAGGACAATGTGAGTTTGATGGCTACCTGGAGCAAATGTTCAGAGACTTTTTTGTACTGGGCATTGGCCATGAGACCATCCTATGAAAACTTTTGACTGTAGAGACACCGGCCCTCAGTAAGACCATTGCAATAGCACAGGCGTTTATGTCCACCAGTGATAACACCAAACAAATCTCTCAGGACACAAGTGCTAGCAATGTTCACAAATTAACTGGAACTGTGTTTGCAAGCAGAAATGTACAGGGCAGAAACCACGAGTCTGCAACTGCCAGCAGGCCTCAGGTGACTCAGAGTCCACAACAAAGGATGAATGCAAGGCAATTCACACCTTGTTCGCGTTGTGGTGGCTTCCATTCAGCCTATGCATGCCGCTTCAAAGGGTATGTTTGCAAGAGCTGTGGAACAATGGGGCACCTCCAACGAGCTTGCAGACAAGCTGCAAGCTCTGCAAAACCTGCTAACCACCACGTGGCAGAGGAAGATCGGTCCATGGTGGATCAAAGCAATTTAGAGCCTCAGAGAGAGGAGGCAGATGCTGAAGTACACGGGGTGCACACATTTTCGACAAAATGTCCACCTATAATGCTAAATGTAAAATTGAATGGCTTACCCGTAGCCATGGAACTGGACACTGGTGCTAGCCAATCAATCATGAGTAAAAAGATGTTTGAGAGACTGTGGTGCAACAAGGCACTCGGACAAGCCCTGAGCCCCATTCACACGAAACTGAGAATGTACACCAAAGAGCTTATCACTGTCCTGGGCAGCGCCATGGTCAAGGTCACCTACGAGGGCACGGTGCACGAACTGCCACTCTGGATTGTCCCGGGCGATGGCCCCACACTGCTTGGAAGGAGCTGGCTGGGCAAAATCCGCTGGAACTGGGATGACATCCGAGCGCTATCACATGTCGATGAGGCCTCATGTACCCAGGTTCTTAACAAATTTCCTTCCCTTTTTGAGCCAGGCATTGGAAACATTTCCGGGGCGAAGGTGCCGATCCATTTGGTCCCAGAGGCATGACCCATTCACCACTAAGCATAAGCGATACCTCTCATGATGAGGGAGAGAGTGGAAATCGAGCTGGACAGGCTGCAACGCTAGGGCATCATCTCCCAGTGGAATTCGGCGAGTGGGCCAGCCCGATTGTTCCAGTGCTCAAAAGTGATGGCACGGTCAGGATTTGCGGCGATTATAAAGTAACTATTAATCGTTTCTCGCGACAGGACCAATACCCGCTACCTAAGGCAGACAACCTATTTGCGACGCTGGCAGGAGGCAAGACGTTCGCCAAGCTCGACCTGACTTTGGCCTACATGACACAGGAGCTGAAGGAGTCTTCGAAGGGCCTCACCTGCATCAACACGCACAAGGGACTGTTCATCTACAACAGATGCCCGTTTGGAATTCGGTCGGCTGCAGCGATCTTCCAGAGAAACATGGAGAGCCGACTCAAGTCCGTACCACGCATGGTGGTTTTTCAGGACGTCATATTGGTCACGGGTCGGGAGACCGTCTAGCACCTACAAAACCTGGAGGAGGTCCTCCAGCGACTGGATCGTGTAGGGCTGCGGCTGAGGAGGTCGAAATGTGTCTTCATGGCAACAGAAGTGGAGTTTTTGGGGAGAAAGATCGCGGCGGATGGCATTTGGCCCACAGACGCCAAGACAGAGGCTATCAGGAACACGCCGAGGCCACAGAACGTCACGGAGCTTCGGTCATTCCTAGGACTCCTCAACTATTTTGGTAACTTCCTACCGGCGTTAAGCACCCTCTTAGAGCCCCTACATGTGTTATTGCGCAAAGGTGAGAACTGGGTATGGGGAAAAAAAAAACAAGTAATTGCTTTTGAGAAAGCCAGAAACATTTTATGCTCCAACAAGCTGCTTGTATTGTATAACCCGTGTAAAAGATTCATGCTCGCATGTGATGCGTCGTTGTACGGAGTCGGGTGTGTATTACAACAAGCTAACATTGCGGGGAAGCTGCAACCTGTCGCCTATGCTTCCATGAGCTTGTCTAAGGCCGAGAGGGCCTACAGCATTATTGAGAAAGAGGCATTAGCGTGTGTGTTCGGGGTAAAGAAAATGCATCAGTACCTGTTTGGCCTCAAATTTGAGCTGGAAACCGATCACAAGCCCCCATATCCCTGTTCGCTGAAAACAAGGGGATAAATACTAATGCCTCAGCCAGCATAAAAAGATGGGCACCCATGCTATCAGCGTATAATTATACCATCCGCCACAGGCCAGGCACCGAGAACTGTGCGGATGCTCTCAGTCGGCTACCATTGCCCACCACAGGGGTGGAAATGGTGCAGCCTGCAAACTTGTTGATGGTGGCGCAGCCCACAGACTTGTTGATGGTCATGGAAGCGTTTGAAAATGATAAATCACCTGTCACGGCCCGCCAGATTAGGACTTGGACCAGCCAAGATCCTCTGCTGTCCCTAGTAAAAAACTGTGTACTGCATGGGAGCTGGGCCAGCATCCCCTTTGAAATGCAAGAGCTAATCAGGCCATTCGAGCGGTGAAAGGATGAGCTGTCCATTCAGGCAGACTGCCTGTTGTGGGGTAACTGCGTTGTGCTACCCAAAAAGGGCAGGGAGACGTTCAACTCGGATCTCCACAGCACACACCTGGGTATGATAATGATGAAAGCGATAGCCAGATCCCACGTGTGGTGGCCCTGTATCGGCTCTGACTTTGAGTCCTGTGTACGGCAATGCAGCGTGTGTGCTCAGTTGAGCAATGCGCCCAGAGAGGCACCACTAAGTTTGTGGTCCTGGCGCTCCAGACCATGGTCAAGGATCCATGTCGACTATGTGGGCCCGTTTCTCGGTAAAATGTTCCTGGTGGTGGTGGATGCTTTTTCCAAATGGATTGAATGTGAAATAATGTCGGGAAGCACCACCACCGCCACCATTGAAAGCCTGAGGGCCATGTTTTCCACCCATGTGACAACGGGCCATGTTTCAGCAGTTCCGAATTTAAAGAATTCATGACCCGCAATGGGATCAAACATGTCATCTTGGCCTCGTTTAAACCAGCCTCCAATGGGCAGGCAGAGAGCGCAGTACAAACAATCAAACAGAGCCTCAAACGAGTCACAGAAGGCTCACTCCAAATCTGCCTGTCCCGAGTACTGCTCAGCTACTGCACGAGACCCCACTCGCTCACAGGGGCGCCCCCGGCTGAGCTACTCATGAAAAGAACACTTAAAACCAGACTCTCGCTGGTTCACCCCAACCTGCATGATCAGGTAGAGAGCAGGCGGCAGCAACAAAATGTAAATGATGGTCGCGCCACTGTGTCACGGGAAACTGATCTGAATGACCCTGTGTATGTGCTAAACCAAGGACATGGTCCCAAGTGGATCACGGGCACGGTGATAGCTAAAGAAGGGAGTAGGGTGTTTGCAGTTAAACTAGACAATTGACAAATTTGCAGAAAGCATCTGGACCAAACGAGGCTGCGGTTCACAGACTGCCCTGAACAACCCACAGCAGACACCACCTTTTTCGAGCCCACAACACACACCCAAAGGATCAACGACACCACCCCGGACCAGGAAATTGAACCCATCACGCCCAACAGCCCAGCAAGGCCAGGCTTATCCAGCAGCCCTGTAGGGCCAACAACACGCCAGTCCAGCGAGGGCACAGCCAACACACCAGAACAGACATTTGTACCGAGGTGGTCCACCAGGGAAAGAAAGGCTCCCGACTGCTTCACCTTGTAAATAGTTTTCACTTTGACTTTGAGCGGGGAGTGATGTTGTGTATCTGTAAAGCATGCACTCCCATGTTCCGCCACCAGGGAGTGCATCCCCTGAAGTCCCAATGGATCCCAGCATCCCTTGGGAGCACTGTATATAAGCCAGCCCCTAAGGCCTGTTCCTCACTCTGGAGTGTCTTAATAAAGACTGAGGTCACTGTTACTTTAACCTCCCTGTGTGCAGCCTCATCTGTGTCAGGAACACAACAGGAGGCCTAAGATTTGATTTCCTTGTGGGGCACAAAGGAATACTCCTGCTCCTCCTGGCCCCACAGGAAATAAAATAAAAATGTTAAACTTAACTTTTCGGGCCTCTCTTGGCCCCGATCCACATCCACACGGGGTTAGCCTGGCAGGAAACTCAGTGCCGACTTACGCTCAGGCCTCCTAGTAAAAATTGTAGTTGGGTGCCAATTATGTCATTGGGTCCTGATATGCACTTATTAAAAAGGGCCCTGCAGGCTTTGGGTGGGCGTCTTTGCCACCTGCTCAGCGGAGCAGGTTAAAATAGCAACAGTTCAGCTCCTGACAGCTCCTGGGTGGGTGAATGACCTGAGCGATTTTAACTGCCCACCCACGGGTAGTGCCTGGCGAATGGGGTTAAAATCACCCCCATAGTTACAGTTGTTTTGTAGGCAAATACAGTAGCCAATTTTTGCACAGCAAATAGGCACTGAAAATCCACAGGCCTTTGATCGTGTAATCAGTGCAGAGATCTACCTGCTGCGAACCTGCACCACTGACTTCACCACAACATTCTGGGTCTTACTGAAACTGCCAAGCACCTGCGCCATTATGAGCATCTCTTGAGCACTGCCAGAGCAGAGGGGCATGCAAAGCAGTGTTGGTCAACTTTACAATGGGTCAGTGGCAACCTGGCCTGTTGTGTAATTCTCAAAGGACCTATCAGCCTCCTTGTAAAGGGGACCAATCAGGCCAGATGGCAGGCCGAAGTTTGCAGAACCTTCTAAAATAAAAGGCTATAGTTATAACTAACTGCAAGATAAGAGAAACTAGGAATGTGTCAAAACGTGTGACATTTTAACTAATTTCTCCTTGGAACAGATGAAAACTGCTGTTACACTGTTGTCAGAGATGGGCAGCTATCACAATTTTCTGACTTCTAATTTTACTCCCTCCATTTCTGTTTTCTTCACATGTACCATTCCCTGTCTGATAATGGTGGGCAGGAAACATCTCCCAGGTCTCTGGCATGCTTTGAGGAAAGTAGGCGAAATTAGACCAGTAAGACGCCCCTTTGATTTTCCTCCCTATCTTCTTTTGGAGAAATTATTTCCCTCCTCGCACTCCTTTCTCCTGATGGCATGGCTGAGACTGTGATTTTACCATGTGGGTAATCTTGGGTACGTGGCTTCTACCACTTGGTGGTACAGCTCGATGCTGCTCACAGTATTATATGTTTTATAACAAATAATGTGATCATTTCTCGTCATTCTAGTACAGCATTTCTACGGGGAATTAGAAAGTTACTATTGGAATCTTTATTCCTTTGGTGGCAGTCTATGCTTTGGGGTTGTAGTGAGATCTTTGGATATTCTGAAAACTGGCAAAACCATATCGGGTAAAACTTTGGACAAGAGAGGGTTAGGTTTATTTAAAATTTGAAGGTTTTCCATGAATCAAAACGATGAAGTTAAATGTCTGCTGACATTTTTATCAGGTTGCTAATGCAGACGTAATAACTTGCTAGCACTCTATGTTAATGGTAACAGAACACTGCTGCATGCCAGCTTATCAAAGAAAGCCTTGTACTGAGTACTGTTGCTTCTTAGTATGCACAAACTGTACCATGTCTGGGCAAAATTTAGACTGCCTGTGTGTAAATACAGTAAACTTATCTGTTTTCATCTTCTTTCATGATTAATACCCACCAACAAAAACTAGCTGTTGCTTTTAAAATGGCAATGTGCACTAGACACTGCCCTTCACCTCATAAAATACAAGGTGAAACTTAAAGCAACGTGTACAGCGAGAACTTCAGCTTAAATGGCAACAGCTTCTTTGATCAGCCATCAATCATTTTGAACATTAGTTTTCCTTTTTGGTTGCACAATACACTGGGAGGAACATTTGCTCCAGAATTCAGAGGTAGTACATTTGATTGAGTGAGTTACACCATGATACCTGACAGTGTAATCCTCAGCTGTGATGGGATTCACAGGTTTCATCATTATGGTGTATACCCTATGAAGATGGGTGGGGGCTTGGGGGAGGGGATGGGGAACGTTGCTAATTTCTGCTGCCATTTTTTGCAACTTTACAACTAAAGCTCATTGTTGGCTGATTAGAGGGCAGCTTTGCAGCAGCTGTACAGAAGTATGCCACCTGAACTGCTTTGATTGCTTGACTAAACAAGTTCATAGTAGGTGAGCAGCTATATTGGGGAACTCTGAGGCACAGGGAAGCATATAAATAAAAACCAAAAACATGAATCTATTTGCGAAAATCAAATGATTTTCCTTAACTTTTTGAACTCTTAGGAAAATAAAATTTCCTTTTGAGCACATTTGTGTTGTATCCCAGGCAGTTACTTATTAAAAATGCTGTTTTTGCTTTTTGATGACCCAACTAAGATCTGGAATTTGCCGCACGAAGAATAATGTCCTAAGTGTCTGAGCAATGTTATGTTAGTAGCAAGCTAATCCTTTCGATAAGACCAGATGTGGTACAGTAATAGGCAAGGTGAGCCAGTTGATGGGGTTTCAGAGTGTGAATGTTTACTCAAGTGATCCCTGCAGCTACAGGAAAGCTCTTCATCAAAAACATGAGGTTTACAGTCCTAACCCTTTCCTCTCCTCATCCCCATCTATCCTTCAGTAAAACTAGGTAGAGATAGAAACTGGTCCACATTCAGAAATCTTATCATTGGTAGACACTGGTGTCCAATCTGAACTCAAGAAAGCATTTTCTGTATTTTCACATTTTCTGTCCACTCGCCAATCTGTCCAGCTCTGTGTAACCCTACACTAAATGTGACCTATTAAATTAGGTCATACTATTATAAGAAGATGCAAAGAAAGGGCAGGAAAAGCACATTCAATCTCATGACATACTAATAAGCTTTCCTTTGCAATGACTAGAGACTAAGATAATAAATCAGTAATAAAACTGGACACAATACAGCAACTGTGGCTGATTTTGTACAGTTTCATCATCACTCCCATCCTTTTGTATTCCGTGCCCCTATTTATAAAACCCAAAATCTCTTTTGCTTTTTATAGCTTTTCCAGCTGTAAGCTAGCTTTTAAAGATCTGTGTATCTGCACTGCTACACCCCTCTCTGTCCTCTCCATTGTAAATTTTATCATCATGATATACTGTGTTTGTATTCTTTGATCTTTTCCCCAAATATTCTCCTTCATATTTATCTATCTTGAACTGCATTTGCCACATTGCTGCACACCCCCCTCATCTATCTACGTTCTCCTGTAGTCTCCCATTTCTTTCTCACAATTCCCTCTGGTCGTTTTTATCTATCTTCATCAAGAGCAAAATGTAGGTTACGTGTGGTGCGTAAGAATTGTGTCCAAACAGATCTCCTTCATGGTTTAGAACTCAAAGGTATGCAACACAATGACTGTCTTTAGCTTGTATGACTCAGGACTTGTGGCAAAAAAGAAAGAACTTGTATTTATATAGCCCCATTCACAACCTCAGGTTGCTCCAAAGTGCTTTCAGCCTATGAAGTACTTTTGATTATAGTCACTGTTGTAATGTAAGGAAAAGCAGCTGCCTATTTGTATATAGAAAGGTCCCACAAATAGCAATGAGGTAAATGACCAGATAATCAGGAGCCGAAATTTCCCTGTTGTGCGCCTCGCGTCCGGGGGCGGGGAGGGGGCTGCAAACGGGGTGCAAACCCGTTTTCGGCTGGGGGGGGATGCTACTAGCACCTGCGAAATTGCGCGGGAGTTAGTGGAGGCGCAAATGCAGTAGCGCTGTGCCCCCTCTGGCAGCGCCCTGTGCTCCACTTCTTGTGAGGGGTGGTAACCGGAATTTCACGGCCGGGGCTGGACTTTCGCGCTGGGCACAGGAAGTCCCACATCACCTTGGTTACCACCCCCAAATGGGACATAACTGAATTTTCACCCTTCTGTTTTTAGTGATCTTGGTTCAGTGGCAAATGTAGAGCAGGACTACAGGAAAAGCTTTCTGCTCCTCTTCAAAAAGTGTCATGGAATGGAATCTTTTACATCCACCGAAGAGATCTATAGTGTTAACTTAGATTATTTGCTCAAGTCTGTGGTGGAGGGTTTGAACCCACAACCTTCTGACTCAGAGTTGAGAGTGCTTGACTGAGCCAAGGCTGAAACTATTGGAAAGTGGATGCAGGGGCTGAGCCTCGAGGAGAATCCAACCTCAAGGAAAGTACTTTTCTTTGCCAAACTCCTTAGATCAGAACATTGATTAAGCATTGGTGGCAGGTAAACCTGGAATGCAGCATTGTACTTGGATATCTGGCCAAACAGTACTCTGCCCTGGTAAGCTCCAGTGTCTTAGCTGGTTAAACTCGAGCAGCATCCCAGTGTTCACTTAGGGGTTCCCAAGCTTTAGCTCCAACCAATCTATATTCTCCAGACTTATGTAATAGAGATGCAGTCATACAGGGAGAGAGTGTGTATTCCATATCAAACAAAAGGAAATTGTACTTACACAGATCTTTCAGTTGTTTGGTTTGGTTTGGAGACTTAAATATGGTTATGATTTTCCACATGTCATCATAAGCGGTCCCTCGAATGAGGATGACTTGCTTCCACATGAGTTCACAGATGTTTCAATGAAGGACCCGATTTTCCAGTCCTGAACTCCAATTGAAGGGGTGGAAGATGCCTGTGTATGGATTTTTTTAACGTGTGGTGACCGTTGCACATCAGCCACCATACGGGCTTGACAGAGGTAGGCCTTTATCCAGTGGCAAGGGTTAACCAGGCTGACTGGAGACCTGCTTTGCTGCACAGACCTAGTGCACACACATATCGCAGTGTGGGCTGGCCTGTGCTGCCCCTGGGCCCTCGGTTCTTCTGGGCCCCATACCCTCATTTGCTGCACCTCCGCCACGATCTCTTGCCGCTCCTCCGCCACAAAACACTCGTCGCACCTCCGCCACGACATATTTGTCATCCAGATGATGAAAAACAATTATTGTGCTGCTAAATTGGACAATGATTTATGATGTGAAAAAGTAAAATAATTTTTTTAGCAATTGGGGACAACAATTTAATTTAACAGTTTAGATAAAACTATAATTTTTCTGCAGAAATGCAGAATAATAGTTCAATAAGGAGGAAACTAATGGATACGTTCTTTGATAATCTACAAATCGTGAAAACAAGATTAAATCTATTTCCTATTGCAAGTACAAACATGCACCGTTCTGTATTGAGGGCTTTTTCTAAGTACCCATTTCAAAACACAACCAGATTCCCTTTGAACAAAGTGGCAGTGATTTGCTCCAAATTTACTTAGACACTCAGACATGTAACCAGATAAACCATGAAACCGGCTCACAGTAAGCCTCAGGATATGTTTGAATGTATGTTTGACGTGGAACCTGTCAGAAAATGCCTTTTACAAACTTCCCTGGTTTTCCATTGTCCAAACGATTAAGGCTGTAATTTTCTTTCCATTTTCAGGAAACAAACTGTTCCTTCCTAACTCTGCTCTTTTAACAGCTTGGCAGAAAATAGACAAATCAGAGATTGACCAGAAAACAGACAAGTACCATTCATCTTAAAGCAAGACTGGAAGTTGGTATTGTTTTTTAAAATTATTTTTAGCCTTTTTTCTGCTGTACAAACCACAACACTTACCTCCTGTATTTGACCTGTGCTATAAATGACTCTGAAATCTATAAATAGCTTGGGAAATAATCTTCTGTCGGATTTGGAGCAATACCCTGTGCTGAGATTCCATCCTGCTCTCTAAATACACATATGTGTGACACAGATACATTCAGTCTGTGGAGTTTCTCATGAGAGCAGACTCTACTGTAACCTCACTTCCCAACAGTCAGGTCATGACCCATGCGGAGTAGTATTATGGGATGTGAAAGTTGTACCAAGTGTTCAATATTTAGGTAGTGATGGAATTTAAAAAAAATTAAAAAGCACTATCCAACATTACTGTGTGTGATGCACATTTAATTTTTTGTGGTGTCACTAGGCTAAGGGAAAGGCAGGAACAATCTTACAGTACAACATTTGTACAATATGTTTGATAGCCAGTCAGACAAATTACATATCTTTCCATTCAGTGCAGTCTCTTCTACAATTGCACATATGCACTATCTTTCAGTAATCTATTATTTTGATATTATTTAGGCTAAAGTTAAAGTAAAATCAGCTAATGATAGTTTGTTTCCCAGGCTGTTAAGTAGATAACAAATTTATGAATTATTTTATTTTTGGAGAGTTTATATGTTCTACTTTTCCTAGGTTCTCTTTGTAGGTGCCGTTATCATTCCCCAGATCACATAGCAGGCAAGAAACCAACTTTCAGCTGCAGGCCTCTGCTAATAATATTCCATAATCAATCACTGGGAACTACATGAGAACCATATAATTTAGCAAACAGAAGGAGGCCATTCGCCCCTTCATGCCTGTTTCAGTGCTAACTCTTCAAATGGAGCCCCTCCATTGCCCTTAACCCATATGGAAGGTCCACTGTGACTCTCTCTCCAAATTTTCTTCCCATCACTGTGCTACTCTCACAAATTTCATCATATGCAGAATCACAGGCACCAACCTTCACTCTGGACACATAATACTCATGCTCCAATGCAATATGCCACAACAGTGGTCATTGTAAATCCTTTATTATGCACCATTAATGCATTTTCATTTCCTTGTTGAAAATCAAGTCATTTGTTCTTAGTTCTGTTTAGAGTAATGAGGGTTTGGAGTTGGACCAGTGCACAGGCATTCTCTAAACTTGCACCACATGACTACCTTGACTACTTATATTTTAAATAAATTTTTTGACGTAAAGCTGCTTGTGGTACCCAGCAGCCCATTTTAATAGTCATTTTCTAGTCCTTGATACTACCAAGCAGATTTACATAGAACATGGGGCATCAGATTCAACTACCTATGGAAAAGGTTGTGTGCATTGCAACCATCTAAGATTGTTTGTGGCTACGTCAGCTGTATGAATCAGAAAATTGCAAAGCTGCTTTAGTAGATTGATACAGCATTGGGATTACTTGTGCCAGAGTCACATTGTAGGTCCAAGGCTTGAGGGAGAATATTACATAAGAACTAGGAGCAGGAGTAGACCATTTGGCCCTTCGAGCCTGCTCCGCCATTTAATGAGATCATGGCTGACCTGATCATGGACTCAGCTCCACTTCACTGCCCGCTCCCCATAACCCTTAATTCCCTTATCGCTCAAAAATCTGTCTATCTCCATCTTAAATATATTCAATGGCCCAGCCTCCACAGCTCTCTGAGGCAGAGAATTCCATAGATTTACAACCCTCTGAGAGAAGAAATTCCTCCTCATCTCAGTTTTAAATGTGCAGCCCATTATTCTGAGACTATGTCCCCTAGTTATAGTTTCCCCTATGAGTGGAAATATCCTCCCTGCATCCACCTTGTCGAGCTCTCTCATTATCTTATATGTTTCAATAAGATCATCTCTCATTCTTCTGAATTCCAATGAGTATAGGCCCAACCTACTCAATCTATCTTCATAAGTCAACCCCCTCAACTCTGGAATCAGTCTAGTGAATCTTCTCTGAACAGCCTCCAATGCAAGTATATCCTTCCTTAAATATGGAGACCAAAACTGTACGCAGTACTCTAGGTGTAGCCTCATCAATACCCTGTACAGTTGTAGCAGGGCTTCTCTGTTTTTATACTCTTATCCCCCTTGCAATAAAGTCCAACATTCCATTTGCCTTCCTGATTACTTGCTGTACCTGCATACTAACTTTTTGTGTTTCATGCACAAGGACCCCCAGGTTCCTCTGTATTGCAGCACTTTGCAATTTTTCTCCATTTAACTTATACTTTGCTTTTCTATTTTTTCTGCCAAAGTGGATAACCTCACATTTTCCCACATTATACGCCATCTGCCAAATTTTTGCCTACTCACTTAGCCTGTCTATATCCCTTTGCAGATGTTTTTGTGTCCTCCTCACAACTTGATTTCCCACCCATCTTTGTATCATCAGCAAACTTGACTACATTACACTCGGTCCCTTCATCCAAGTCATTAATATAGATTGTAAATAGTTGAGGCCTCAGCACCGATCCCTGTGGCACCCCACTAGTTACTGTTTGCCAACCGGAAAATAACCCATTTATCCCGACTCTCTGTTTTCTGTTAGTTAGCCAATCCTCTATCCATGCTAATATATTACCCCCAACCCCGTGAATTTTTATCTTGTGCAGTAACCTTTTATGTAACCTTATCGAATGCCTTCTGAAAATCCAAATACATCACATCCACTGGTTCCCCCTTATCCACCCTGCTTGTTACATCCTCAAAGAACTCCAGCAAATTTGTCAAACATGATTTACCTTTCATAAAACCATGCTGACTCTGCTTGACTGTATTATGCTTTTCCAAATATCCTGCTACTGCTTCCTTAATAATGGACTCCAGCATTTTCCCAACAACAGATGTTAGGCTAACTGGTCTACAGTTTCCTGCTTTTAAATAGGGGCATTACATTTGCGGTTTTCCAATCCATTGAGACCTCTCCGGAATCCATGGAATTTTGGTAGATTATAACCAATGCATCCACTATCTCTGCAGCCATTTCTTTTAAGACCCTAGGATGTAAGCCATCAGGTCCAGGGGACTTGTCTGCCTTTAAGTCCCATTATTTTACTGAGTAGTATTAGCAGAAAGAATTATCAGAGCTCAGTCTACAATTAGTAAACTTTAAAGGGAACATGCAACATTGTCAAAATATGTTAAAAAAATCTAATTACTGATAAATATCGACTGATTAAATTTCACTTTGTATTACTTTAAATTGTGGTGACATTACCGTGTACATTATCAGTTGTTACATTAAACTAGACTTCTGATTGATTTTAACTAGAAAGTAATAATTGTTCTCAGCATTTTTCAGACAATAAATAAATAAATTTTACATACTCTTGTGCGTTGCTAGGAGAACAACTAATTGATATTACTGTCTGGAATTCTCCCAGCTGCTTGTTCTTGATGCCACAGCATGCTATTTGCTGAGGGCTATGTGTCAGTGCTGATGCCGTGGAAATTGTGGCAAACAAATAGGCATCACTTGCACTCTCATGTCAACCCATTGTGTCAAGTCTCTGTCAAACACCAGAGGTTTCTGTTTCTTTTCTTGTATGTGAATGGGGTGAGGTTAGGGCTGGGGCAGATGAAACATGAGGCTATGTGTGGTGGGAGAACACTGACTACCTAAACAGGAGTACACGACATTCTGGAGAGAGGACCGAGAAAGATGGTAGATTAATATAGTATAGGTTTACTGAAACAAAAACTTCAAACATGGGAAGGAAGCTTGTGTTGCTTGAATTATTTTTTTTCATATCTATTGAAAATTCAAGCCTACCACAGTATTGCTGCTTTCTATAAAAAGATGGCATTTCCTATAAACAATTTCTGCTTTAATATCCCATATACATTTTTTACCATCATATAGTTTTCATTAATTGCAACCCGTCTAAGTTATCAAAAAAGAAATTGCATTAAAAAAAATTGAGCCAAAAGTGCTGTAAAAATCAGCATTGCAGGTACTTTTTTGGTCAATGTAGACAGGATTTAATAATTATATATTTTGTATATAGAAAGCATTTTCTTTGAAATTCAATACCTTATTATTACACTCAAAAGAAACTTCTGCTTTATATTATCCTTTCTGACAGCGAGACTACGCTACAATATGTAGATTTGTTTAACGATACTGACTAAATGTTGTTGTGCAATACAAAAGGGATGCAGCTGCCTCCTTTTTAAATTTTGTTGCTGTTTTGAGTCTGAGAGATTTAATTCAGTGCTATTAAATGCAAGCATTTTTCCAGCAACTAATGCTCTGTGTAGAAATCCTAACCCTTATTGATGTTAATGGCACATGTTCATTTACCTCTAGCAGTTGACAGTGACCTTTTGGAAGCTTTGACTGATTAAAAACAAACAAAAGGGAGAAAGAGGAGGCTCACAGCAGGCATTTGCCCTCTCAAGGTCTACTCCCACGGCTTCATTACTTATAGATCTCTACATTCCCAGTATGGTGCCAGCCCACAAGTCTGAAACCAGCCCAGAACCACAAGTCTCCCAGCCCCATAATAAGAGTATAATCCCCTCCCCCACTTCTTGCTATGTGCCAAAGAGGGCCACTGCATGCCAGCTCACTTGGCCTGTACTGCCAGTTTGCACAATGCATTGGGTATGTGGAGGAGTAGTTGGATGATAGGCCAACAATTCACAAGGAAAAAAATAGGCAGAACCACAGCCTCAAGAAGAGAAAGGAAAAGATAGATATGTTCTCTGAAAGGACCTTGAGATTTTATGAGAAACAAAAATAGCTTGAAGGCTTTCCTGGGAAAAAACACTTGCGATTTTTCCAAATGAACTTATAGTAGTTCTCTTGTAAGATTACATTGCTTATGCTTCAACAGAGTTTATTTTCCAACACGTGATGTGCAGTGCCTTATCAGTCAAATGGAGTCGTCTGCATAAGGTCATTCAGAACAAGACAGAAGGTTGATAGGAAGAGATCTCCGATACCATAAAACATGAGAATGACCTTGTCCACTTTAAAATCCTAACAGCCTGAGATAATCACATCACATTTTTTCCTGCCCTCTCTTACCGTAGCATTGCTCAATGCAAAGCCTATAATTTTATTCTCAGTTGTTAGTCTTCTGCATTCCTTTGTAATGACTGCAGACATAAATGTAACAAGAAAGACACCTGGCAGCCACTTCAAACAATGTCCCTCAACTAATTGGTTGTCTTTTTAATATCATACACTGCATTGAATCAGAAGAAAACATGCTCACAAATTTAAAGGTACATTGGTTCAACAAGATACAAAAAACAAAAGCAAAATACTACAGATGCTGGAAATCTGAAATAGACAGATACAAAAAAAACTCCTGAAGGACTGCAAACAAATATTCCCTGGAGTTATATTTTGTTTGAGTCCATCAGGGCTGAAATAGTATTTCTGCAACATAAATTCTGTAATTGATAACAGAAAAGAGTTTATTTTTAAAGAATAAACAAGTAATTAAAATCATTTTGTACTTTTTTTCATTTTTATTTAATTATGAACAACAATATTCAAGATTAGAAATGTACAGACAATATTTTTTGTGAAATATAACATTGTATTTATTATTTTCACTTCCTGTTTATTATCACTTATTTTTCAGTAGCATAGAATTGTTAGCACAGATTCACTCCAGTTGGTACTTTACTGGCATCTTCCTGTCACACCCAGTTAGTTCAAATGGCAATGTTATCTGTATTTTAATTTTATATAATAGCTTGTTTTATGTTAATATGGTTACAAAATGCTTCTTTTTGAATCAATGACACATACAGGGTCTCAGAAAATAAGGGCAGCATTCTTTCACACCCAGACAAAGTTGACCCTCTTAGAGTGATTAGAGGAAGGCTCCCCTGGACAGTTTAAGTTTGGTGGCTTGGAAACATTTTCATTCTCTGTTTAATATATTTTTGTACTATTTTACATATTGTCTTCTCTTAGGCAGTCCCCCGGAGTCGAGGATGACTTGCTTCCACACTAATATGAGTTCGAAGGTGACTGATGAGATCAATACGGGATTTACAGTATCTGTCACAGGTGGCGCAAAAGGTGGTTGAAGGGACAGGTGGGTGGAGTACTTGGGTTGTCGTGCGCTCCTTCCACTGTTTGCGCTTGGCTTCTACGGGCTGCTGGCAAAAAGACTCGAAGTGTTCGACGCCTTCTTGGCTACTTCTCCTCCACTGAGCGGTCTTGGGCCAGGGATTCCCAAGTGTCGGTGCAGATGTTGCACTTTTTCAAGGAGGATTTGAGGGTGTCCTTGAAGTGTTTGCTCTGCCCTCCTTGGACTCGCTTGCCATGTTGGGGCTCGGAGTAGAGTGCTTGTTTCGGGAGTCTAGTGTCAGGCATGTGGAAAATGTGGCCCATCCATTGGAGCTGGTCGTGCGTGGTCAATGCTTCGATGCTGGGGATGTTGGCCTGAGTGAGAACACTGACGTTGGTGAGCCTATCTTGCCAATGGATATGCAGGATTTTGCGGAGGCAGCGTTGGTGGTACTTTTCCAGTGCTTTGAGATGCCTACTGTACATAGCCCTAGGGACCGATTTTCATCAAGGCTTCCGCCCACCTAAGTGCCGCCCAAAGTGCCGCCGATGGCCGCCGAAGTGCTGGACGACACTTTGGGCGGGATATTCATGGCCAAGGGCCCTCAAAAGGTCGGCGGGCGGGAAATGGATGATATACGCCGCCAATCTGGGCGGCAGTGGGTGGGAGGTTGTATTCTCGGTGGCAGAGGCGCTTGCCGCCAAGTGCCACCGAGGATGGAGTCAGGCCCGTGGAGGGTCGAAGACCTGAAAAAAAAACAACAGCAAAAAATTTTAAAAGTATCCAAAGACCTTCAGGGGATCCCATCCAGGTAAGTCGCTGTTGAAAAAAAAGTATTAAAATGTTCACTTAGCTTTTTTTCAGGTTCTTCATACTCACCGTCGGGGACAGACCAGCCTGCAGCCAGTGATCCACCCCCGTTCTGTGACCGAGTCCCGCTGACTCCCGCCCACAGGAATCTGGGAGCTCGGCGGGCGGGAGCTCAGTTGCGCCACTCGGCTGTCCGCTGACGTCAGCGGGCAGTTCCCGGCGGCTCTCCCCATTCACCCACTCCGGCCCACCTCGAAAGTGGGACTGGACGGATCTTCAGGAGGAATGTCGGCGGCAGTAGGCGGCAGTGGGTGGTGAGGTGATGGAAATCGGCCCCCGTGTCTCTGAAGCATATAGGAGGGTGGGTATCACTACTGTTCTGTAGACCATGAGCTTGGTGCCAGGTTTGAGATCCTGGTCTTCAAACACACTCTTCCTCAGGCGACCAAAGGCTGCACTGGCACACTGAAGGCCGAGGTCCAACAAAAAACTCGTGACCTAAAGAACAGATGGTGGATGGAAAAAGTGCAGGAGATCCAGCAACTAGCCGACAACCATGACATGCGTGGATTTTTTAGCGCAGTCAAGACCACCTATGGCCCAAGCACCCAAAGTCCTACCCCACTGCGGGCTAACAACGGAGAGATGCTCATCAAAGACAGAGAGGCAGTCAGTGACTACTGGAAGGAGCACTTTGAAGATCTCCTTAACCAAGACTCCATCCCGCAGTATGCTACCTGCCAATACCTCGGTGCATCTCCAGCCCGGCATGAGATTGAAAAGGCCATCCGACAACTGAAGAACAACAATGCCTCAGGAGCAGATGGAATCCCCGCCGAAGAACTAAAACATGGCAGAGAAGTATTCTTGACGCGAATCCATGACCTCATCTCTCTTATCTGGAAGGTGGAGAGCATGTCAGGGGATCTCAAAGATGCCATAATCGTGACCATCTTCAAGAAAGGTGACAAGTCCGATTGCGGTAATTACAGAGGAGTTTCCCTGCTGTCTGCCACAGAGAAAGTCATCGCAAAAATCCTCCTCAACCGTCTTCTCCCAGTGGCTGAAGAGCTCCTCCAGAGTCGCAATGCGGATTGCGTCCACTCAGGGTTACAATGGACATGATATTCACTGCGCGTCAAATCCAAGAACAATGTAGGGAGCAGGGTCAACCTCTGTACATGGCCTTCTTTGATCTCGCAAAGGCCTTCGACTCTGTCAACCGTGAGGTATTATGGACTACATATTGTAATTGGATGCTTGCAGAATGGACATATAATTGATAAATTCATTTTAATATAGTTAAGTGTGAGGTGGTGCAGTTTGATAGGAAGAATAAGGCCACACACTCTGGCCATGATTTTGCCTACCGAGGCAGGTTCCATGCAGCTGAGGTAGGTAACGGGCCGCAACCCTACAGCTGTCTCTGTGCCAGCTTCTCCCACGACTTTCTCCTGATGGAGCTTGTTAAACTCGTCCTGCGCAGTTCGCAGCCAATTAAAAGGAAGCGGGTTTGATGACATAATTTGTTTTCTTAAAGGGAACATGGCCACATTCATTTTGAAAGTAATGCTGTCAGTGTTCTACAGCATTGAGGTGCTACAAACACTGACCAGCACTGCACAGAGGTGCATGGCTGCACCCAGGCTCTCCCATGACTCCCTCCATATGCTTATGGAAGGAGTCACATCACACAGGGAGATTCTCTTCCCTTCTAATGGGTGGAAGAGACCTCCCCAGGACACCAATTGCTTAGGAGGGCATAAGCAGGGATTTTGTCAGGAGGACCAGGCTGCAGTGGTGTAAACCTTTCACTGATCTCAGTAAATCACAAAACGTTACTGCAAAGCCACACTCAACCTCATCACATCCCCATCCCCTGTGCCACTCATCACATCCCCATCACTCTGCCTTCCCTACCCTACTCCTGCACATCCTTACTCACACCAACTTACCTTGCACCTCCACCCATCCCTCTCTATCTACATTATCATATCCCCATCTCACTAGCCACCCCTCACACTCGCCCTCATCCTTGTCCAATCATACCAACTATCAACATACAAGGGTAGGCACTTGGGTCTTTTAGCCAATGTTCATGTAAAGTTTCTGTTAATGTGTCGTCAAGCATTAAAATCTTTATTTTCAACACTTAACTTCTTGGACAGATTTGTGTGCTCCTTTGGAAGTGGCTTAGTGAGTTGTAGTGAATGGTGAGACATAAGGGTACCCCCCGCAATGGTGATGAGTGTGAAAGAAATGGCCTGGGCATTGTAGCGATGCTTCATCGTGTTGGTGTGGGGTGGTACCAACCTGGTGCATCATGTGGCAGCCAGGGTGTACAGCATCAAAGTGAAGTAAATCTGGCCATGGTTAAGCCATCCCTGGCCTCTCGAGCAGCAATATGCACATGTGCTGATGCCCTGTGCCCTGTGCAGCATCAGGCAATTGCGGAGAAGGTTGGTGTTGTTGGTGGTGGTGCTGGTGTGCCTCGTGATGTTGGTGTTGGAGCTGGTCGTGGTGGGATTCTGAGGACCAAGTTGAGATTTTTTCAAGGGCACTGATGCTGCTGGTATAGATGGCAGCTGAAGTTGAGATGACAAGCGATCTGTCAATGGTGAGAGAGGTTGCTCCAAGGAGGTGACAGTGGCTAGAGGGGCCAAAATTCAGCCTCCCGATATGGCCTGTTACTGCCAGAAAGCAGCGGACACGCGGCGGTGTCGAATGGCTGGTGATTTTTTGTCGAATAGCCGGCGTTCGCTAAATTCTCCCTGATGGTTTTTCCGGTGGTCACCACTTCCATCCCGCTGCTGCCGAACCTTCATAAGTGCGTCATCAAATGTGCACCGCTGATATCCCGCTCTGCAGGCAAAAATCACCTCAGAAAATCTTCCGGCCGCCACTCGGTGCCCCCAACAGTTTTTTCTTTCGGTGCACTGTGTTTGCAGTGTGTGTAAAATGGCGGTGCGGCCTCCATTACAGGGCAGGGCGCACTGCCGCAGCCGGCATCTTATATCTTTTTTGTCGGCCGACTGCCAACTCGGGCTGACAATTATGCTCCCAGTCCGCCAACAGGCAGCCTGGCTCCCCCTCTTGGGTGCCAGGCCACTGGCCAGGCCAAAACCCTCTATGGTGGCCCAGTGGACCTAATTAAAAAAGCTGCAGAGCTCACAGTGGCTCTCCCCTTTAACTGAAGGGAATAAATTTGTTGATGCACCAACCCGATGACGTCACCAGCCCGGCGCTGATGACTGACCGCTTATGACGGACACTCCACTCCCACCTCCACTTCTGCTCCCAATATGACTGACTTCCACCCCGCTCGAAAAAAAATGACAACGAACTGAATTTGCACCTTCTCCAGTGCCTCTATACCTTTTTATAATGTGGAGATCTGAACTGTGCGCAGTACTCCAAGTGTGTTCTAACCAAAGTTCTCTACAAGAAGAACAACGGTAGGTGCGACTCATTTCCGGCGGGAGTGAATTTCAGCCCCAGAGAGTTTACTCCAAACACTTGCAACTTTTCTAAAGCTGAAAAGTGTATTCCTAATCCTGAAGGCTTCAGCTTCTAACATTGGAACATGAACAGCTCTAAAATGGTAGCTTTTCTTTACCACTTTTGTAGCTATCACCTATTCAGAGGAATGTAGATTCATTGAAAACCCAACCTACTTACCTGACGTGATCCCCGAGCGCTGTGAAACTCGTCAGAAAGCTGGAAAAATGGTAAGTAGATGGTAAATTGCTGTTTACGTGCCTTTTAACATCCACTTAACTATTTTAATTGACTCACCCACCACTTAGTGTCAGGTTTGTAAAGCACAGGCAGACCGGGCACTTGGGAAAGTGACATGGAGGCGGGTTCGCAGCGGGATCTCGTCCTGCTGTCAATCTTTTAGATTTTGACAGCGGACCCGCCTCCAAACTCGCCCTCTGAGTGCCAACAAAATCCCGGCCTCTATATGGGGTAGAGGAGCAATGGGATCTAGATGTACAGAAACAAAAATCACTAAAAGTAGTGACATAGGTTAATAAGGCCATTACTAAAAAAGCAAACCAAGCATGGGGGGTTCATTTATAGAGGGATTGCAATGAAAAGCAGAGAAATTATGTTAAACTGGTAGAGAACTTTGGTTAGAGCATACTTGGAGTACTGTGCACAGTTCAGGTTTCCACATTATAAAAAGGTATAGAGGCACTGGAGAAGGTTCAAAAAAGATTTACAAGAATTAAAGCAAAACTGAGAGATTATACCTATCAGAAAAGATTGAACAGACTTGAGCTCTTTTCTCTAGAAAAGAGAAGGATGAAGGGTGATATGATAGAGATAAGATAATGAAAGGGATTAATAGGGTACACATAGAGAAGATGTTTCCTCCACTTGGGAGACCCAAAACTAGAGGTCATAAATATAAGATAGTCATTAATAAATCCGATAGGGAATTCAGGAGTAACTTCTTTACCCAGCGAGTGGTTAGAATGTGAAACTTGCTACCACAAGGAGTAGTTGAGGTGAATTGCATAAATGCATTTAAGAAGAAGCTAGATAAGCACATGAGGGAGCAAGGAATAGAAGATTATGCTGATAGTGTTTGATGAAGAGGGGTGGGAAGAGGCTCGTGTAAAGATAATCACCGGCTTCATTTTAAAGGGGCAGGTTAGAGTCTTTATGTAGCCTGTTTAACTGAGGGCTATCTCTTCTGTCATGTTAAATTAAATATTATTAGCATCCCCGATGGCTTTGTGGGTAGACTCCATCTGACATAGTCATAAGCCATATGGACCAGGAGATCTCATGTTCAGTTCTTGGTTTGCATTGAGTTAGCTGATCTGAGCCAGGAAGGCAGTTGGGATGGTACAATTGCCTTCAGCTCTGCTGGACAAGGTAGGTAAACGTTAGCCAAGGTTTCCACCACTGATCACTATCCAGTGCTGGAAATGCACATGTGGATGGTGAGAACAGTGGTAGGATCTGACTCGGCTGTGATTCTTTGCATTTTTGAGCAGTCACTTTCTATTCTCAATAAGGCAGTTACTAGGATAACTAAACAACTTAGAAAAAAAACAGGAAGTAGAACAAATCTTAATCAATTGCCTGCTATTTCATAATTTAAATTAAAAGTTTAGTCTACAAGTTTGGCATTGAGATGAATAAGATTATGGTTTACATACAGAGTGGTTATGGGGAAGATGGTAGTTAGGATCTGATTATAGTGCACATTCTTAATGTGATTTGTTCTGGAAAATGACAGCAGATAATCAAAAGTTTAAAAAGGTGCCAAGTAAATCGAATAAAAGTGACTATTTGTAGCTAGATGATGATGATGCCTAGATTCAAAGGGGCCAAAATTGCCCCCCTCCAAAAGCTCCATTACCGCCTCAAAGAAACACTATCAGCATAATCTTCTATTCCTTTCTCCCTCATGTGCTTATCTAGCTCCCCCTTAAATGCATCTATGCAATTCACCTCAACTACTCCTTGTGGTAGCAAGTTTCACATTCTAACCGATGGGCAGACTGATGGGCCAACCCGACCGAAATTGCCCCTGGGCCAGAAACGGCTGGAATGGGTTACTGTACCACCCATTTAACACTGCGTCAGGCACGCGCCAACCCCTTATCTACTGGCGGCGACTCCCTTTCCAACCTATGTGTGGAATTGCCCCGCAGGAGCAGTGCTGCCGCCGGTCGGTGCCACTGACAGCTTTCCCCATGGCAGCTGGTAATTATTCCGCCATTCACACCCTATCTAGACTAATCTGTTTCTAACTTCTACCATTACCATCTCAAGTTGGCCCATCATCCCTTTAGTCTTTCAAATCTCTCCTGTCTTCCACCCTATCACTGACATTCCCTTTTGTTTTTTCCTCCCCTCCACCTTTCAGTGCTCCTTAAGAATCTGTTAATTTCGAACTTTCGCCAGTTCTGACGAAGGGTCATTGACCAGAAACGTTAACTCTGCTTCTCTCTCCACAGATGCTGTCTGACCGGCTGAGATTTCCACCATTTTCTGTTTTTATTTCAGATTCCAGCATCCGCAGTATTTTGCTTTTGTATTATTGCCATGTTTGAAGCTGACACTAGGTGCAATGAGAAAAAGGTTTTCATTCCATAATGCTGTTCTCCTTTAATATATAAAGAGTCATCAAAAAAACTAAAAATAAATGTAATTGGTTTTGGTGTACATAAAGACTAATATATCCTTTATAAAACTCATAAATATTCCAAGAAATCATTTAACAGGAACAGCTACCTATTTCATGTCCCTCCTCTCCTTTTTCACAATGACTTATGTGCAGGTGTAATCGTGGTGACTATTTGTTTAGCCTGTTTCTCCCAGGCTATTTTCTCTAAACTATTACCTTTTGGGTATGCTGAGTCTAAAAATCTTATCCTGCTGTGTGTTTGTTCTATTTGTTGGTCTTTCTTTACCTGAAAACCTTTACAAACACATCTCCTGCTTAATCTCCTCTGTAGACTTGATGGGGGATAAAGAGGCTTTAAAATAATTTCAGCCACTATAAAAGGTCTCTTCTGTTCATGCTTTGTATTGTTGGAAATTCAGGTCCTCAAGGGAGTGTTCACTGTTTATCTGTAGTCGATGTGCCCATAAGCTAAAATCAACAGTGCCATCACCAGCTGTATTAGTCGTCTGACTTTACGAGAGCCTGGGGATTTGGGGAACATGTAAAATAACAGGGATGCTGCTGTGAGGTGTTCATGGAGGAACCAGAGGGCTTTACAAGACAGCACCTTTGTAGTTTCTTTCAACACAACCTATTTGGCTTGCATGTTTCAACATTGCTCAATTTTGGTTTCATGCTTAACCATTTGAGGAACGCAAACATTTTTCTGCCAAAGTAAGTGCCTCAATCGGTTTGTAGTATTTAACAGACTAAAGATAATGAACACATGCTCAGTGAAAAGTCAGCTTTTTTTTGTTATTTGGCATTAGAAATTCATAATTTGGCATTAGATCATTAGTTCTACAAAAGTTATGTGGTACAAAACAAGAGTGCTTAGAAAGTTGCACAGAATATTTAGGACTCAAATAATTAAAGGTAGTTGCATAGAGCTGTTCATACTTTAGAAATCAAGCATCAATCAGAAATTAATTTTTCAGTACCAGGTCATCACCCCCTCAAAAAATTCACTCTCAGCCGCTCTGTGCTTGTAAACTATAGCCCATCTCCAACCACCCTTTCAACACATTAACTTGCATTCATATATGGGGCAAAAATTACACCCATCCTTAAGGCCCATTACCATCTATCAGAGAGGGTAATGGAGCGGATAGGCCAACCCATCCGAAATTGCCCCCGGGCCGGGAGCGGCGGAAACGGGTTTCCACGCCGCCTGTGCTGCCACCCGTCGGGTACGCACTGACCTCCCCACCGACCGGCAGTGACCCCCTTTCCGTCCCGCGTGGGAAATTGCCCCGCGGGAGTGAAGCGGCCGCCGGTCTGTGCCACTGACAGGTTTCCCCTGCAGGAAGCTGTGTGTGCCTGGGCGACACATCCGCCCTTAATGGGGAGGGCACACTGCCATGGATACCATTTTACTTTACTTGTCTGCTGACTCAGAGGTCGGCCCAACAATGGTGACCACGGGTTCGGCCGCTGGCCTAGCCGAAACCCTCTCTGGTGGCCAGTGAGTGCCACTAACATTGCTGCAAAGTTCGCAACGGCCCTCCCCTTTAACTGAAGGGGAGGGACGTTGTGATGTGTCAGCGCAACGCGGCACGTCCACGTCGCGCTGATGTCACCAGTGCGGCGCTGATGACTCAGAGCAATGGCCGACCTGATGCAAGGGCACTTCCGCCCTGCAGCTGACTGGAACACCGCCCTGACCCCCCCAAAAAAGTTAAAGAGCTGAATATCGCTCGAATATCTGCCTCATGGATTGGGGCGGAGAAAAAAAAACGGCAGGTGCCCAACCTTTTAGTCGGGGGCGGGGGGTGGGGGGGGACACACAATTTCGGCTCCATAGTCTCTTTAACAAAAGTCCCAAGTGTTTCACAGAGGCACCTACTGCACCCATAGTCTCACACATTGCTCAATGCACGGCACACCCTCCCATCACTCATCTGCCAACAATCTCTATCAAACATGAGGCACACCTCACATTCTTAGCTTCAACTCACCCCCTTGGAAGAGATGGTGCTGACTATTCTTGGCAAGGGTGTGGCTGAGGCTTGGCCAGTGGCAGGGCTGAAAGAATACAAGATGCCGGTAGCCTCATGCATTGTCCTCCTTCTCACATCCCACTTCCCCCTCATCCCACAATATCTTCTGATGTAAAAGCTGCACATGGTGTAAGCATGCATCTCTTGCTTGCCCCCCACCCCTGCTCCACTCATCACAATCCTACCCCTGTGCCTTCCTCATTTCAGACCCAAGAAACGCAGACTACCCAGCCAGTGGTTGACCAAGAAGAGGGAGAGAAGAGTGAAGAAGAAAAAACATCATCACTCCATTTCACATTCTCAGCCACCAACTCCTTGAGGTCGTCTTGCCATGCTGCAGCCGCTGGCGTAGCACTGCGATTGGCAAAGGCACACACAAGAAAGTTACTAAGGGAATGCACACGGGTGATTAATTGATTTTTTTGATGTAATATTAAATGCATAGATGGATAAAGTTGGATTGGAAAATTTGCTTTGTGGTGGCTTTTATTTCAGCATTGTGACCAAGAGGATGGTGTGATGGTCAGTAACAGAGGGAAGGTAAGGTGTGAGGCAAATGTTGAAAGGGGAATCAGTGTTGTGTTCACTTGTACCGCAGGTGAATGATTCAATCCCAGATATCCCGGCCAGAAAGTCTGGGTTGCCTCCTTCCTTACACTTCCTCTTATTCTGCTTCTTTCACTTCCCTCTGTGAGCCTCTGCTTCAGCTCCATGTGAGCTGCAGAGATAGTGGATGCATTAGTTGTAATCTACCAAAATTCTCTGGATTCTGGAGAGGTCCTAACGGATTGGAAAACCGTAAATTTAACACCCCTGTTTAAGAAAGGAGGGAGACAGAAAGCAGGAAACTATAGACCAGTTAGCCTAACATCTGTCATTGGGAAAATGCTGGAGTCCATTATTAAGGCGGTAGTAACAGGACATTTAGAAAATCATAATACAGTCAAGCAGAGTCAGCATGGTTTTATGAAAGGGAAATCATGTTGGACAAATTTGCTGGAATTGTTTGTGGATAAAGGGGAACCAGTAGATGTAGTGTATTTGGATTTCTAGAAGGCATTCGATAAGGTGCCACGTAAAAGGTTACTGCACAAGATAAAAGTTCACGGAGTTGAGGGTAATATATTAGAAACATAGAAACATAGAAACATAGAAAATAGGTGCAGGAGTAGGCCATTCAGCCCTTCTAGCCTGCACCGCCATTCAATGAGTTCATGGCTGAACATGAAACTTCAGTACCCCCTTCCTGCTTTCTCGCCATAACCCTTGATCCCCCGAGTAGTAAGGACTTCATCTAACTCCCTTTTGAATAGCATGGATAGAGGATTGGCTAACTAACAGAAAACAGAGAGTCGGGATAAATGGGTCATTTCCTTGATTGGCCAACTGTAATGAGTGGGGTGCCACAGAGATCAGGTGTATACAACTGGGATCTCTCTCTCTCTCTCTCTCTCTCCCTCTCTCCCTCTTACTTGCTGTCTCTCTATAAATCTTTCTCTCTACACACATTGGTGATTAATGATTGTGAGTATTAAGTATTTCCTTCACTGAAGCAGTGGGTGAATGAGTTTTCTGTGAACCTCACATATGGGGTCCCACCTCACCTTATAGTTAAATTCGAAAGACCTCGTTATGATTTTATCAGTAAGAAATAGGCATTAATTAATGTGGATTTCTGATTTAAAGCTATTTTGCTGTTAACCAATCAAGGACTACAGTTGGTTTTCAGATTCAAAATGTTCCTTTTTTCTAGAATGTACCGGAGTAGATATCCACTCCTTGGTTATGCTATATTTTCATTGGGCAGATATATATGAAAATATTAATAACTAATTCAATAGCTAGAGTGATTCCACAATAAAAATGCAAGTATAATTGGGTGACATATTTAAATATATCAATGAGTTTATTGGTAACATATTACTCAGTAATGAATTTGTTAGAACATGAATCCCAACCTCAGAGGAGAAATACTTTCAGCAGCACTGAGAGTTTCTCCTTTGCCCACGTCAGCCATCCTTGGATTCAGTCTGAGTAAGATTGGCAAATTGGTGCCAAATTGTGATGAGTTGTGCCAGTTTGTGTGGTAGCTTACAGCTTAGTAACTGCCTGAGACTGCTGCAAAATCATTTCACCGAGCCAGCAAAGAGAAGGCCTGCCATCAGTCTCGGCTGGAATTGAACCCAGTCCCAGTAATAAAACAACAACAACAACAACTTGTATTTATATTGCGCCTTTAACGTAGTGAAACATCCCAAGGCGCTTCACAGGAGTATTATACGATAAAAATTTGACACTAAGCCGCATAAGGAGAAATCAGGGCAGGTGACCAAAAGCTTGGTCAAAGAGGTATGTTTTAAGGGGCCTCTTGAAGAATGAAAGAGAGGTAATGAGGCGCAGAGGTTTAGGCAGGGAGTTCCAGAGCTTGGGGCCTAGGCAACAGAAAGCACGGCCACCAATGGTTGAGCAGTTACAGTCAGGGATGCTCAAGACGGCAGAATTAGAGAAGCGCAGACATCTTGGGGGGTTTGTGGGGCTGGAGGAGCTAAAAGAGATAGAGAGGGACGAGGCCATGGAGGGATTTGAAAACAAGGATGATAATTTTGAAATCGAGGCGTTGCTTAACCGTAAACCAATGTAGGTCAGTGAGCACAATGGTGATGGATGAGCGGCACTTGCTGCGAGTGAGGTCATGGGCAGCCAAGTTTTGGATCACCTCTAGTTTACGTAGGGTAGAATGTGGAAGGCCAGCCAGGCGTGCGTTGGAATAGTCAAGTCTAGAGGTAACAAAGGCATGGATAAGGGCTTCAGCAGCGGATGAGCTGAGGCAAGGGTGGAGACGGGTGATGTTATGGAGGTAGAAATAGGCGGTCTTAGTTATGCTGTGGATATGTGGTCGAAAGCTCATTTCAGGGTCAAATCTGACACCAAGGTTGCGAACAGCCTGATTCAGCCTCAGACAGCTGGGGAGAGGGATGGAGTCAATGTCTCGGGAACGGAGTTTGTGGTGGGGATCGAAAACAATGGCTTTGGTCTTCCCAATATTCAATTGGAGAAAATTTCTGCTCATCCAGGACTGGATGTCGGACAAGCAGCCTGACAATTTAGAGACCTTGGAGGGGTCGAGAAAAGTGGCAATGAGGTAGAGCTGGTATAGGATGGTATATATAGGTAAGGATGGTATATATCCCTAATTCATTGCAGCATCCAGTCCCCATATCTATTGATCTTGATTAATGCCTAATTTTTGAAACATTGTAGACAATGTGTAGGAGCATGGGATCAGTAGTAACTAATTCTCCAGAAAGCAAGTTGACCTAATGTTATCACCATTTGGAGTGTCAAATGACATCTGTTCTTCCATAAATCCCATTAGGTGCAAAGAAAATCAAGTATCTTTGCAAACTAATTCTGTTATCTGGTTTTTCTACTCTGTTGAGTTGTGTCAACTCAAGTTCTTAGGGGCCAAGTTTCTACAGGAGTTGCCCCTATTTTTTTGGAGCAACTAGTTTTTTTTGGAGTATCTTAAAAATCGCAATTCTGCACATTTAGTTTGCTCCAGTTTCAGTGAGTTAGTTCAGTTTCTTTTTAGTTCTGTTTTTTTTTTAAAGGGGCCGTTACCAGCCACTTATGCCTGTTTTGGCCATTTAAGCAAGTTTAGACAGCCAATAGTTACTCCAAACTAACTTAGGCCAGCGTATGTGTCCACTTTTGTACACTCAGAAAACCCTTGCAGGCACTTTAAAAATTAGGCGCAGGTAACCAGAGATGGTGGGGGGGCGGGGGCGGGGGGAGGGAAGTTAGAGGATTTTCCAAAGCACTAAACACCTTCACAACAACATAACAACATTAAAGAAGCATAAGTACATTTAAAGCACTAAGCACTAAACAAAGCACAAAAATAAGCATTCAATAACAAATAAAAAATACAAGGAAAGCACCAAGACTTACAAAGCACTAAACAAAGCACAAAAAGTAATAAGCAATTAATTAACAAATAAAAAATAGAAGGAATCATGTACCTAAAGCACTAAGACCAAAGTAATAAGCAATCAATCAATCAAGAACAAATAAAACAATAGACGTCCTACCTTTATGTGAAGGGAAGGCAGCGGGCCGCCGATGAGGGAGGGGGGAGGGGGAAGGAGGGGGAGGAGAGGAGGGGAGGGGAGGAGAGAGGAGGGGAGGAGAGGGGGGAGAGAGGAGGGGGGAGAGAGGAGTGGGAGAGAGTAGGGGGGAGAGGAGGGTGGGGGGAGGAGGGGAGGGAGAGGAGAGGAGGGGGAGAGAAGGGGAGGAGAGGAGGGGAGAGAGGAGGGAAAAGAGGAGAGGGGAGAGGGTGGGGGAGAGAGGAGGGGGGAGAGGGGAAAGGGTAGGGGAGAGGAGAGTAGGGGGAGAGGAGGGGGAGAGAAGAGGGTGGGGAGAGGAGGGGGAGAGGGGTGGGGTGGGAGAGGATGGGGAGGGGGGAGAGAGAGCGGGAGAAGAGGTGGGGGGAGAGGCGGGGGAGGGAGGAAGGGGGAGAGTGGAGGGTGGGGGAGAGGAGGAGAGAGACGGGTGGGGTTGGAGAGGAGGGAGGAGAGAGGTGGGGGAGAGAGGAAGAGGGGGGAGTGGAGGGGGAGACAAGTGGGGGGAGAGGAGGGGGGGAAGGAGGAGGGCGGGAGGCGGGGGGGCAATGTTAAACAGGCGAGCCTGCCCAGGTCCCTCCTACTCACATTTTTCCCCCAATTTATTTGCTATCCTGCTACCACCCCCCCTCTCCCGAATATCTCCGAGACAGTCCCAAGGAACACTCAATAGCCTCAGTCATCTTCCTTCTTGATGGTCACTTTTGCCAGCTCCTTATCCCTTTCTTGTTTGGCTTTCTGTTCCCAGGATCACCTGTCTCCGATGATGGACATTGCCGTCTGTTCCCTCGCAGGTCGCGGCGGGGAGCCTATTCGGCTAGGGCTAGGGGCGGTGTGTTTCGTGCCCCTCCCACACAGTCTGCAGCACACGCACACAGAATCTTGGGACGAGGAGCTACTGCACATGCGCGCACACTCTAGTGTGCAAGTGCAGAGGTCCCGTCACTGTTTTCAGTGGTAGGACCTGGCTCCGCCCCCCCCACTAGTTCTGCTGCACTCCGCCGAGTCCGAAGGAGGCCTGATGAATGTGGAGAATGTAAAGATTAGGCGCGCTTTTTGTTCCAGAAAGTCGGCAGACCTCAGGGAGGTGCGCCGTTCTAAGGGTCGGTGGAAACTTGGCCCCTTAGTAACTGGCTAGCAACTGAATCGATCTGTACTAATACGTCACAAATTTTGGACATTTTGAAATACAAATGCTGGAACTGTTCAATAAATTACTAAATGTACATTGTCATGATGCAATCCCTTATGTAAATACACCATTGTCTTCTACAACAATCATCAGTATATTGTCATCATCATCATAGGCAGTCCCTCGAAATCGAGGAAGATTTGCTTCCACTCTAAAAGTGAGTTCCTAGGTGACTGTACAGTCCAATACGGGAATTACAGTCTCTGTCACAGATTGGACAGACAGTTGTTGAAGGAAAGGGTGGGTGGGACTCGTTTGCCACACGCTCCTTCCATTGCCTGCGCTTGGTTTCTGCATGCTCTTGGCGATGAGACGCGAGATGCTCTGCGCCCTCCTGGATGCTCTTTCTCCACTTAGGGCCGTCTTTGGCCAGGGACTCCCAGGTATCAGTGGGGATGTTGCATTTCATCAAGGGGTCTTTGAGGGTGTCTTTGAAATGTTTCCTCTGCCCACCTTGTGCTCGCTTGCCGTGTAAGAGTTCCAAGTAGAGCGCTTGCTTTGGGAGTCTTGTGTCAGGTATGCAAACAATGTGGCCCGCCCAACAGAGCTGGTCGAGTGTGGTCAGTGCTTCGATGCTGGGGCTGTTGGCCTGATCGAGGATGTTAACGTTGGTGTGTCTGTCCTCCCAGGGGATTTGCAGGATCTTGCGGAGACATCGTTGGTGGTATTTCTCCAGCGATTTGAGGTGTCTACTGTACATTGTCCACATCTCTGAGCTATACAGGAGGGCGGGTATCATTACAGCCCTGTAGAACATGAGCTTGGTGGCAGAGTTGAGGGCCTGATCTTCGAACACTTTTTTCCTCAGGCGGCCGAAGGCTACGCTGGCGCACTGGAGGCAGTGTTGAATCTCGTTGTCGATCCCTTGCTGATAATAGTCTCCCGAGGTAAGAAAAGTGGTCCACGTTGTCCAGGGCCACGCTGTGGCTCTTGATAACTGAGGGGCAGTGCTGTGTGGCAGGGTCAGTTTAGTGGAGGACCTTTGTCTTACGGATGTTTAGTGTAAGTGCATATTATATTCATCCTGCAACTGCCATGGGTCTGTTTACTTGTCCCGGGGCTGTTGGGCTGCAGGTGCCACTGACGATTGTGCTGATTTGGCAGAACCTCCTACTTGTTTCACAGGTTAAAAATGAACAGGATAGGAAAATTAGATGAGGTAGGAAAGAAAAGTTGAATAATAAAAAAACAGAATGGAAATTGGAAGGAAGGAAGAGTAAATGTGGCAAAGTAATGGCAACAGGACAATCAGAACTGAACTGTTTAACGATTTTCTATTTTTAGGTAAGTTATGTTTATGTGTATATTTTAGTTCTATAATGTTAGTATTGTGTTCCTAACACAGATGAGGCTGCACACAGGGAGGTTAAAGTAACAGTGACCTCAGTCTTTATTAAGACACTCCAGAGTGAGGAACAGGCCTTAGGGGCCGGCTTATATACAGTGCTCCCAAGGGATGCTGGGATCCCTTGGGACTTCAGGGGATGAGCTCCCTGGTGGCGGAACATGGGAGTGCACGCTTTACAGATACACATCACTCCCCACCGAAAGTCAAAGTGAAAACTATTTACAAAGTGAGGTGGTTGGGAGCTTTTCTTTCCCTGGTGGACCGCCTCCGTACAAATTGTGAACCGCAGCCTCGTTTGGTCCAGGTGCTTTCTGCAAATTTGTCCATTGTCTAGTTTGACACCCTATTCCCTTCTTTAGCTATCACCGTGCCCGTGATCCACTTGGGACCATGTCCATAGTTTAGCACATACACAGGGTCATTCAGATCCATTTCCCGTGACTCAGTGGTGCGACCATCGTTTACTTTTTGTTGCTGCCGCCTGCTCTCTACCTGATCGTGCAGGTTGGGGTGAACCAGTGAGAGTCTGGTTTTAAGTGTCCTTTTCATGATTAGCTCAGCCGGGGGCACCCCTGTGAGCAAGTGGGGTTTTGTGCGGTAGCTGAGCAGTACTCGGGACAGGCGGGTTTGAAGTGAGCCTTCTGTGACACGTTTAAGGCTCTGTTGATTGTTTGTACTGCCCGTTCTGCCTGCCCATTAGAGGCTGGTTTAAACGGGGCTGAGGTGACATGTTTGATCCCATTGCGGGTCATGAATTCTTTAAATTTGGCACTGGTGAAACATGGCCCGTTGTCACTGACCAGTATGTCAGATAGGCCGTGGGTGGCAAACATGGCCCTCAGGCTTTCAATGGTGGCAGTGGCGGTGCTTCCTGACATTATTTCACATTCAATCCATTTTGAAAAAGTATCCACCACCACCAGGAACATTTTACCGAGAAATGGGCCCGCATAGTCGACATGGATCCTCGACCATGGTCTGGAGGGCCAGGCCCACAGACTTAGTGGTGCCTCTCTTGGCGCGTTGCTCAACTGAGCACACACGCTGCATTGCTGTACACAGGACTCTAAGTCAGAGTCGATACCGGGCCACCACACGTGGGATCTGGCTATCGTTTTCATCATTACTATACCCGGGTGTGTGCTGTGGAGATCCGAGATGAATGTCTCCCTGCCCTTTTTTGGTAGCACTACGTGGTTACCCTACACCAGGCAGTCTGCCTGAATGAACAGCTCGTCCTTTCGCCACTGCAACGGCTTGATTGGCTCTTGCATTTCAATGGGAATGCTGGCCCAGCTCCCATGCAGTACACAGTTTTTTACTAGGGACAGCAGAGGATCTTGACTGGTCCAAGTCCTAATCTGGCGGGCTGTGACAGGTGATTTATCATTTTCAAATGCTTCCATAACCATCAACAAGTCTGCGGGCTGCGCCACCATCATCAATTTTGCAGGCTGCGCCATTTCCACCCCCGTGGTGTGCAATGGTAGCCGACTGAGAGCATCCGCACAGTTCTGGCCTGGCCTGTGGCGGATGGTATAGTTGTACGCTGATAGCACGAGTGCCCACCTTTGTATGTGGGCTGAGGCATTAGTATTTATCCCCTTGTTTTCAGTGAACAGGGATATGAGGGGCTTGTGATTGGTTTCCAGCTCAAATTTGAGGCCAAACAGGTACTGATGCATTTTCCTTACCCGAACACACACACTAATGCCTCTTTCTCAATCATGCTGTTGGCTCTCTCGACCTTAGACAAGCTCCTGGAAGCATAGGCGACAGGTTGCAACTTCCCCGCAATGTTAGCTTGTTGTAATACACACCCGACTCCGTACGACGACGCATCACATGCTAGCACAAGTCTTTTACACGGGTTATACAATACAAGCAGTTTGTTGGAGCATAAAATGTTTCTGGCTTTCTCAAAAGCAATTACTTGTTTTTTTCCCCATTCCCAGTTCTCACCTTTGCGCAATAACACATATAGGGGCTCTAAGAGGGTGCTTTACCCCGGTAGGAAGTTACCAAAATAGTTGAGGTGTCCCAGGAACGACCGACCGCAGCTCCATGACGGTCTGTGGCCTGAGCGCGTTCCTGATAGCCTCTGTCTTGGTGTCTGTGGGCCAAATGCTGTCTACCGCGATCTTTCTCCCCAAAAACTCCACTTCTGTTGCCATGAAGACGCATTTCGACCTCTTCAGCCGCAGCCCTACGCGATCCAGTCGCTGGAGGACCTCCTCCAGGTTTTGTAGGTGCTCGGCGGTGTCCCGACCCATGACCAATATGTCGTCCAGAAAGACCACCGTGTGTGGTACCGACTTGAGTAGGCTCTCCGTGTTTCTCTGGAAGGTCGCTGCAGCCGACCGAATTCCAAACGGGCCTCTGTTGTAGATGAACAGTCCCTTGTGCGTGTTGATGCAGGTGAGGCCCTTCGAAGACTACTCCAGCTCCTGCATCATGTAGGCCGAAGACAGGTCGAGCTTGGTGAACGTCTTGACTCCTGCCAGTGTCGCAAATAGGTCGTCTGCCTTAGGTAGTGCGTATTGGTCCTGTAGCGAGAAACGATTACTTTATAATCGCCGCAAATCCTGACCGTGCCATCACTTTTGAGGACTGGAATAATCGGGCTGGCCCACTTGCTGAATTCCACTGGGGAGATGATGCCCTCACGTTGCAGCTTGTCCAGCTCGATTTCCACTCTCTCCCTCATCATGTGAGGTACCGCTCGCGCCTTGTGGTGAATGGGTCGTGCCTCTGGGACCAGGTAGATGCACACCTTCACCCCTGGCTCAAAAAGGGAAGGAAATTTGTTAAGGACCTGGGTACATGAGGCCTCATTGACATGTGATAGCGCTCGGATGTCATCCCAGTTCCAGCGGATTTTGCCCAGCCAGCTCCTTCCAAGCAGTGTGGGGCCATCGCCCGGGACAATCCAGAGTGGCAGTTCATGCACCGTGTCCTCGTAGGTGACCTTGACCATGGCGCTGCCCAGGACAATGATAAGCTCTTTGGTGTACATTCTCAGTTTCGTGTGGATGGGGCTCAGGGCTGGTCTGAATGCCTTGTTGCACCACAGTCTCTCAAATATCTTTTTACTCATGATGGATTGGCTCGCACCAGTTTCCAGTTCCATGGCTACGGGTATGCGATTCAATTTTACGTTGAGCATTATAGGTGGACATTTCGTCGAAAATGTGTGCACCCCATGTACTTCAGCATCTGCCTCCTCTCTCTGAGGCTCGAAATTGTTTTGATCCACCATGGACCGATCTTCCTCTGCCACATGGTGGTTAGCAGGTTTTGCAGAGCTTGCAGCTCGTTTGCAAGCTCGTTGGAGGTGCCCCATTGTTCCACAGCTCTTGCAAACATACCCTTTGAAGTGGCATGAGTAGGCTGAATGGAAGCTTCCACAACGCCAACAAGGTGTTAATTGCCTTGCATTCATCCTTTGTTGGTGACTCTGAGTCATCTGGGTCACCTGAGGCCTGCTGGCAGTTGCAGACTCGTGGTTTCTGCCCTGTACATTTCTGCTCGCAAACACAATTCCAGTCAATTTATGAACATTGCCAGCATTTGTGTGCTGAGAGAGTTGCATGGTGTTATCACTGGTGGACATAAACGCCTGTGCTATCGCAATGGCCTTACTGAGGGTCGGTGTCTCTACAGTCAAAAGTTTTTATAGGATGGTCTCGTGGCCAATGCCCAGTACAAAAAGTCTCTGAGCATTTGCTCCAGGTAGCCATCAAACTCACATTGTCCTGCAAGTCGCCTTAGCTCGGCGACGTAGCTCGCCACTTCCTGACCTTCAGATCGCTGGCATGTGTAGAACCGATACCTTGCCATCAGCACGCTCTCCCTCGGGTTAAGATGCACCCAAACCAGTGTACACAGCTCCTCATATGACTTATCTGTGGGTTTCACTGGAGCCAGAAGATTCTTTGTGAGGCTGTAGGTCGGTGCCCTGCAGACTGTGAGGAGGACCGCTCTCCTTTTTGCAGCGCTTCCTTCTCCATCCAGCTCGTTGGCTACAAAGTACTAGTCTAGCAATTCGACATAGGCTTCCCAGTCCTCACCCTCCGGGAACTTCTCCAGGATGCCCACAGTTTGCTGCATCTTTGCGTTGGATTCGTATTCTCGTCGCCAGTTATTGTGTTCCTAACACAAATGAGGCTGCACACAGGGAGGTTAAAGTAACAGTGACCTCAGTCTTTAATAAGACACTCTACAGTGAGTAACAGGCCTTAGGCGGCGGCTTATATACAGTGCTCCCAAGGGATGCTGGGATCCCTTGGGACTTCAGGGGATGAGCTCCCTGGTGGCGGAACATGGGAGTGCATGCTTTACAGATACACAACAATTAGTATCATACTCTGAATTTGCTGCTGATATTATAGTAGTTATATTTTGCAATGTTGCAGTGCATGAGCTTAAAAGAAATGAAATTAAACCAAGGAGCCTGGTATTTCTGCAGACCTGTGAACAGCTGAAGGTTTAACACAGGTAAAATAGCAAAAGGTAAACTGAATTCTTTCTCAGTAAATAGACACATTTTATTTTACTATTTCTTGCCATTTGTTTTATTTTCCTTCTCAAAGAGCTAAAATTGTGACCATAGCCTCGAAGTTGCTGTCTGTGATAATGGGTTGTTGATGATAAATGTATTCTAGTTGGGGTAATGCTGGGAGTATGGATTTGCACAGGGGTCTCATCCGATTTTTGTATATCATAAAAGTACTATGGAGGTGTTGAGATTGCTTTGGCTAATGTACTTAACATATACGTTGGCCTAGCTATGCTTATGGTTGCTGGCATAGTTCACCATCAAGAGGGCAGTGCTGCAAATTAGGTTTCATCCATCACACGTGCAGTTGTAAAGGAAGCTGCTGTTTCAAAGTGTTTCTGTTGACAGAAGGTTCACTGCAATAGGAATTGCTTGTAGTGATCACTTGAGAGTGGAGGAGGACAAGCTAGACGACAGAAGGACTGTTGGAGATATAAGGTGGCACCAAAGGTGTACTGTCTGGATCATTGTGCTTACTGGCTCAGGTCCAGCTATGTGGCACTGACTTAAGGGCACTCCCTTTTTAGGCTAAAGCTCTGCAGGGCTCGCAGTTATAGAGTTGTGCCATCTGGTTCAGGAAACCTGCAACCAACTTCAAACATAACGATGCCACTGCCGGTGGCCACATCCCTCAACTTTTAGACTTTTATCTCCTTCCAGGTTAGTACAATTGACATTTGCCCTATCAGCTAATTTAAATGATCAATAAGCCCAACATCTTTATTTATTTTCTTAATAACCACCAACAGAGGGATGAGAGGACCTACCTAATTCCACCCAATAGCTGCCTTTCCTAAAGTACAATAAGTGATAGATAGCATCCATGTGGCTATCGCTCCCCTGTCCTGTGAGAAAGTGGTTCTGCAACTGGTCTGTGATCCACCAATGGTTATCATGCAGATCAATATGTGCTTCCAAGACAGCTCCCCTGATGCTTTCATCTTTGCATCGGTGGTAGGCAAATTTTGAGGAGCTGGCTCTTGGGAGAACAAGGCTACCCTCTTCAGCTCTGACGGGCAACAACATTTTAGCAGCCATGAACAGAACCTGAGTGTCAATACAATGATGCCCACGCAATTAGCAGGATTATTATTGAGCATACTGCTGGCATTTGAAAGAGTACTTCAGGGGTCCAAAATTGCCCCCTGCCCGAAATGCACGCACCTCTTTTAAATGATTTTTATTGCAGCTGTGGTTGAGGTCGCCTCTTGAGCGAAATTCCGCTCTTTGTTATTTTTTCTTCAGATCCGGAAGTCGCTCTTAATGGGGGTGGTGACTACACGAGAAGGGCGGATATGCAGCAGTGGCAACATGTGAGGGGCGGAAGTTGGGGGCGGTGCGGAGTGGCCGTCACGATGGCGACATCATGGCGCCGCGTCACCATGGCTCTCCCCTTCACTTAACGGGGAGGGCCTTCGCGATTTTAAAACTTCGGTCCACTGTGCCACCAGTGAGGGTTTTAGCCAGGCCAGCAGCCTGGTACCCAAAAGGGGGTGCCAGGCTGCCTGTTGGCGGCCCAGCCAAACCCAGGGGCAGTCAGCCGACAAAAAAAACATAGCGGCAGCAGCAGTGCATCGTCCCCTTTAAGGGAAGCAGCACTGCCATTGCAGAAGGCCTCAGCCTCACTGGAGCACTGGGAAAAAGTTTGTTTTGGCACCACTGGGTGGGCTAAATATTTTCAGTAGGGAATGTCGCTGTCGGGGGTTAGATCAGCGGTGCGCACGGTGATGTCGCGCTTAAGATGGATCGGCAGCAGTGGAGTGATGGGGGAGATCGGGGCACCGCCAGGAAAACTTGGAAGGGCAATAGGGCTATCAGCGGACATTCCACGAAAGGTCGGCGGCCACTCCACTCCGCGGCCTTATGGAGAAGGGCAATTCTGGCCCCCAGATGTCTAGATAGATCAGGAGGTACATAGAAACAACATAGAAACATAGAAAGTAGGTGCAGGAGTAGGCCATTCGGCCCTTCGAGCCTGCATCGCCATTCAATATGATCATGGCTAATCATGCAACTTCAGTACCGCATTCCTGCTTTCTCTCCATACCCCTTGATCCCTTTAGCCACATCTAACTCCCTTTTGAATATATCTAATGAACTGGTCTCAACAACTTTCTGTGGTAGAGAATTCGACAGATTCACAATTGTCTGAGTGAAGAAGTTTCCCCTCATCTCAGTCCTAAATGGCTTACCCCTTATCCTTAGGCTGTGACCCCTGGTTCTGGACTTCCCCAACATCGGGACCATTCTGCCTGCATCTAACCTGTCCAATCCCGTCAGAATTTTATATGTTTCTATGAGATCCCCTCTCATTCTTCAAAATTCCAATGAATACAGGCCCAGTCGATCCAGTCTTTCTTCATATGTCAGTCCTGCCATCCCGGGAATCAGTCTGGTGAACCTTCGCTGCACTCCCTCAATACCAAGAATGTCCTTCCTCAGATTAGGAGACCAAAATTGGATACAATATTCAAGGGTTGGCCTCACTAAGGCCCTGTACAACTGCAGTAAGATCTCCTGCTCCTATACTCAAATCCTCTCGCTATGGAGGCCAGCATGCCATTTCCCTTCTTCACCGCCTGCTGTACCTGCATGCCAACTTTCAATGACTGATGTACCATGACACCCAGGTCTCGTTGCACCTCCATTTTCCTAATCTGTCACCATTCAGATAATATTTTGCCTTCCTGTTTTTGTGACCAAAGTGAATAACCTCACATTTATCTACATTATACTGCATCTACCATGCATTTGCCCACTCACCTAACCTGTCCAGTTCACCCTGCAGCCCTCTTAGCATCCTCCTCACTGCTCACACCACCACCCAGCTTAGTGTCATCTGAAAACTTGGAGATATTACATTCAATTCCTTCATCTAAATCATTAATGTATATTGTAAATAGCTGAGGTCCCAGCACTGAACCTTGCGGTACCCCACTAGTCACTGCCTGGCATTCTGAAAAGGACCCGTTTTTTCCTACTCTTTGCTTCCTGTCTGCCAATCAGTTCTCTATCCATGTCAATACATTACCCCCAAAACCATGTGCTTTAATTTTGCACACTAATCTCTTGTGTGGGACCTTGTCAAAAGCCTTTTGAAAGTCCAAATACACCACATCCACTGGTTCTCCCTTGTCCACTCTATTGGTTACATCCGCAAAAAACTCTAGAAGGTTTGTCAAGCATCATTTCCCTTTCATAAATCCATGCTGACTTGGACCGATCCTGTCACTGCTTTCAAAATGCGCTGCTATTACATCTTTAATAATTGATTCCAACATTTTCCCCACTACTGATGTCAGGCTAACCAGTTTATAATTCCCTGTTTTCTCTCTCCCTCCTTTTTTAAAAAGTGGTGTTACATTAGCTACCCTCCAATCCATAGGAACTGATCCAGAGTCTATAGAATGTTGGAAAATGACTACCAATGCATCCACTATTTCTCGGGCCACTTCCTTAAGCACTCTGGGATGCAGACTATCATGCCCTGGGGATTTATCGGCCTTCAATCCCATCAATTTCCCTAACACAATTTCCTGACTGATAAGGATTTCCTTCAGTTCCTCCTTCTCGCTAGAGCCTCGGTCCCCTACTATTTCCGAAAGGTTATTTGTGTTTTCCTTAGTGAAGACAGAACCAAATTATTTGTTCAATTGGTCTGCCATTTCTTTGTTCCCCATTATAAATTCACCTGATTCTGACTGCAAAGGACCTACATTTGTCTTCACTAATCTTTTTCTCTTCACATATCTATAGAAGCTTTTGCAGTCAGTTTTTATGTTCCCAGCAAGCTTCCTCTCATACTCTATTTTCCCCCTCCTAATTAAAACCTTTGTCCTTCTGTGCTGATTTCTAAATTTCTCCCAGTCCTGAGGTTTGCTGCTTTTTCTGGCCAATTTATATGCCTCTTCCTTGGATCTATCCCTAATTTCCCTTGTTAGCCACGGTTGTGCCACCTTCCCCGTTTTATTTTTACGCCAGACAGGGATGTACAATTGTCGAAGTTCATCCATGTGATCTTTAAATGTCTGCCATTGCTTATCCACCGTCAACCCTTTAAGTATCATTCGCCAGTCTACCCTAGCCAATTCACATCTCATACCATCGAAGTTACCTTTCCTTAAGTTCAGGACCCTCGTCTCTGAATTAACTGTGTCACTCTCCATCTTAATGAAGAATTCTACCATATTATGGTCACTCTTCCCCAAGAGGCCTCGCACAACAAGATTGCTAATTAATCCTCTCTCGTTACACAACACCCAGGTGGATTACATACAGCCTACAAAAGTCTCCAGCATCATCTTCTGCTGGGTGCTTTGTTCTATAAGGAGGCCTAATCATGGAAGCCAATCTGGAAACACTAGCACAGGAGGCCAACAGTAGCCATGTGGATGTAACTCCTGAAACACCAGTGGATCCAAGATAATTTGTACACTGGGGCTGGATTTTCAGCTTTGATCATTTCGGGGTTATAATGGTGGTGGGGCAGTCAAGTTTGCGCCCGGGAACAGTTTGTGCCTCAGTCAACAATATTCGGCAGCTGGGCCCTGATGTGGGGCAGAGCGCTATGGGAGGCGTTGTGCACTTCTCTTCGGGTGCTAGGCCGGTTGAGCATGCGAAAATCCAGAGCTAAACAGCCGGCCTCGGATTGCTCTAAGAGAGGCCTGGAGAGGGAAAAAAAATCTGAAAAAAACCCACCAAAACCATTCCCAATAAATAACTCACGCCACGACAATATAAACCGCAGAAAAAGAACAATCACACTTACCTGAGGTCGACATTACTTAGCTCACTGCAACCCTTACAGGTCGGACCGCCCACTTTCACAGGCGGTCCCAGCACATCGCTCTATGGACTGCTATGGATCGGGCGGGAGCCAAAAATCGAGCCAGTGTTGCAACCATAGGCATTGTACACCGGCTCACCTCTTCCGGGTAGTAATGCTCCGCGTCCCGCCGAAACCGACCCCCAAAACCCTGGCGAAGTGCTGGAAGCTGGCCACCCGCCCAGAAGAGCTTATCACCGCCATTGCTGCACCTCCGGGGCAAAAACAGAGGCAGCAACAAGCTAAAAATCCAACCCCTAGTGCTCATGTAAGCTGCATGTGCCTGAGTTGTTCCTTTAAAGGAACCCTCCTGGCTGCAATGAACTGACTCAAATTATCTTGAGCAACACTGTCCTCTGCACTTCCTCAATTCCCAGCACTGCCCATCCTTTGCTGGGCTGCTAAATTATTGTGTACAATTACAAAGGCATTCTCAGCACAATATAAAAATCAAATACGTCCGATTTATTAACTGCATTGAGTGTTTGCTGTGCTACAGCTCCATTGTGCAATGTATAACATCGAACATATTACTTCCACTAAGTGATAGTCCAGTGGAAAGAGTAAGTGGTTGGTTGATTGCATGATTTCTGTGACTGCCAGTTGGGATTCTGGTAGCCCTAAACCTGTTTTTATGTTTTGTGCAAGTTTACTTTCGTAATCTATCTTTCCTTTCATTTACAGAAATATCGCGTGACACAGCTGTGCGATCGTGATACCCTTGCTGACTTTGTCTTCTATATTCAATATGATTTTCAAGTCAGGGTGTAAAAGAGATAGCTTGATCTTCAGACCTCTCTTCATCATTAATTCAGCAGCTGAGACCCCGGTAAGCATGTGTGATCTTGTCGTGTAACTCAGCAGTATGCATGACAGGCAGGTCTGCAGTGACCCTTGGGTTACTCACTTCATACTCTGCTTTTTGATTTGGACAGCACGTTCTGCTTGCCCATAGGATGCAGGTTTGAAAGGTGCTGACCTTACATGTTTGATACTATTGAGTTTCATGAACTCTTGAAACTCCTGACTGGTGAAGCACGATCTGTTGTCACTAACAACGATGTCAGGTAGACCATGTGTCACAAACATGACACTGAGATTCTCAATGGTAGCTGTGGCTGTGCTGGATGACACGATTGTACACTCTATCCACTTCGAAGATGCATCCACCACAACTAAAAGCATCTTCCCCAGGAAGGGACCTGCAAAGTCTATGTGGATGCTGGACCATGGTTTGGACGGCCACGACCACAGACTCAGCGGCGATTCCGCTGGTGCTTTGCTGAGCTGCATACAAGTGTTGCACTGATGCACACATGATTCCAGCTCAGAGTCAATTCCCAGTCACCATACATGAGACCTGGCGATGGCTTTCATCATTACAATGCCGGGATGTAGCTCACATATAAATTTCTCTCTCCCTTTCTTGGGCATAACAACACGATTGCCCCATATATACAATCCGACTGAATAGACAGTTCCTCTTTGCGACGAATGTAAGGTTTGGTCTCATCGCACATTTGCTTGGGTATGGCAGACCAATCACCTTTCAGGATGCAACTCTTCACCACCGATAAAATCAGGTCCTGGCTGGTCCAGGTCTTAACTTGTTGAGCCGTGACAGGGGTTCCTTCACTCTCAAAAGCTCCATAACTAACAATTGGTCCGCCAGTTGTGGCGTTTCCACCTCTGGTGTGGGCAACAGCAGACGGCTCAAAGCATCGGCACAATTCTCAGTGCCAGGTCTATAGCGAATGACATAATCATAAGCGGATAATGTCAGCGCCCACCTCTGGATGCGGGATGAAACATTGGTATTGATACCTTTGTTTTCAGAGAACAGTGAAATGAACGGCTTGTGATCTACCTCCAGTTCAACCCGAAGACCAAACAGGTTCTGATGCATCTTTTTAACCCCATATACACAGGCTAGTGTTTCTTTCTCTACCATGCTGTAGGCTCTTTCCGCTTTAGACAAACATTTTGAAGCATATGCGACTGGTTGAAGTTCACCCGACTCATTAGCTTTTTGGAGTACGCAACCAATTCCATGTGACGAAGCATCACAGGCCAATACTAAACGTTTACATGGATCATAATGTACCAGCAGCTTGTTAGAGCAAAGCAGATTAGTGGCTTTCTCAAAAGCTCTGTCCTGAAATGTACCGCACACCCAGTTGTGGGGTGCAGTGGTTCTAATAAGGTGTTCAATTTAGGTAGGAAGTTACCAAAGCAGTTGAGTAGACGCAGGACCGAACGCAGCTCCGTCACATTCTGCGGCTTGGGTGCACTCTTGATGGCCTTGGTTTTTGATTCCGTGGGCCTGATGCCATCAGCAGCAATTTTCCTCCCCAGGAATTCGACCCCAGGTGCCATGAAGACGCACTTCGAGCGTTTCCAGCTGAGTCCCACTTTGTCCAGACAATGTAGAACCTCTTCCAGGTTGTTCAGATGTTCCTCGGAGTCACGACCTGTGATCAGGATGTCATCTTGGAACACGACTTTTCGGGGAACGGACTTCAGTAGACTCTCCATGTTCTTCTGAAATATTGCTGCAGCCGAGCGAATTCCAAAAGGGCACCTGTGATAAATAAACAGTCCTTTATGCGTGCTAATGCACGTAAGTCTCTTCGACATCTTGACCAACTCCTATGTAATGTAGGCCGACGTCAAGTTTAGTTTGGTGAACAACTTCCCCCCGGCTAATGTTGCAAACAAGTCAGCAGCCTTCGGTAACGGGTACTGATCCTGTTTCGAAATCCTGTTGATCGTAGCCTTGTGGTCACCCCAGATTCTGACTGTGTCATCACTTTTCAGCACAGGAACAATGGGGCTGGCCCATTTATTAAATTCAACCGGTGATATGATTCCTTCATGCTGGAGTCTGTCCAGTTTAATTTCAACCTTCTCCCTCATCATATACGGAACTGCCCGAGCTTTATGATGGACGGGTCTTGCATCCGAGTCCATGTGGATCTGCACCTTGGCTCCCGTGAAGTTGCCGATGCCTGGTTCGAACAGCGAGGGGAACTTGCTCAGTACTTGGGCACATGTATCTTTCTCCGATGACAACGCCTTGATGTCGTTCCAATCGCATCTGATTTTTTCAAGCCAGTTCCTGCCGAACAGCGTTGGGCCATTGCCTGGGACAATCCATAGCGGTAACTTGTGAACCGCACCGTCATATGACACTTTAATTGTGGCACTGCCAATCACCGTTATGAGTTCTTTGGTGTACATGCGCAACTTGGTATTGACTGGACTCAGCCTGGGCTTCACAGCCTTAGTATCCCACAGCTTGTCGAATGCCCTCTGGCACATTATCGATTGACTCGCCCGTGTCCAGTCCCATCGATACCGGCACCCCATTAAATTTCACGTTGACCATTATCGGTTTGCTCTTAGTTAGGAACGAGTACAGTCCATATACTTCCTCCTCTGGTATCTCGGATTGCGGATCTGGATCCACACTAGTCTGACCATCATCCTCCACGTGGTGTGTTACAGCACGCTTGCTCATCTGCGGACACTTGCACTGGAGATGCCCCACTCTCAGACAGCCTTTGCAACTATATTGCATAAATCGGCACTGCTGGTGCCGGTGATTTCCCCCACAACGCCAACATGGAGAAATCGGATGCATTCCCGCTGGCGGACTTTGGGCAGCCACAGGTTTCGCGTACGCAGTCGGGTAGGCCCTGCCATGTGCCGCTCTGCCGAACACCGAATCAATCGTATTTACAGTACTTGCCAAGTTTTGATTTTTCATTGCTATCTACTTTAGACTTCTATCCGTCGTCATGCATGACTGAGTGATCGTGATGGTCCTGTTCAAGTCTAACATCTCCACCGCCAGTAGTTTACGCAGGATCACCTCATGGTTAATGCCGATTACAAAGAAGTCCCGCAGCATGTCTGCCAACACAGCCCCGAACTTACACGGTCCCGCTAGACGTCTTAGGTCGGTAGCGAATTCTGCTGCATTCTGACCTTCTGAGCGAACATGCATGTGAAATCTATATCTCAAGATGATGATGCCTTCATCTGGCTTAAAGTGGTCCTGTACCAGTGTACACAATTCCTCATACGTCTTCTCTGTTGGACTCACAGGCAGGAGTAGATTCTTTATCAGACCATAAATTTTTAGACCGCAAACCATGAGGAACACCGCCCAGCTCCGATCTGCGTCGCCGACCTCCTCCATTTTGTTGGCCACGACAAACTGGCTCAAATGGCTCACAAAGTCTGCCCAATCTTCTCCTTCCACGAATCGCTCCAACAATCCAATTCTGCTCATTTTTGCATGCAAAGATTCTTGTTGCATAGTCGCCAAATGTTGTGTATGCAATAACTGTTAGACTGAGTACTGTTTAACTCCAAGAGGTATGACCTTGGCTCTTTATTATTAAGGCCCAAAGTGACTAATATACAAAATGGCTGGCCTTTTGTACTTGGGCTGCACACACATGCGTGCAGCCCAATGGTCTCCAACAGTGACGCCATCTAGTGGCTAGTGATCCCAAAAGTACATACATGACAGTAGCACACTCGCCTCTGAGTCAGAGAAATGAAGGTTCAATTCCCACTCCAGGGTCTTGAGCACAATAATCTCAGCTGACACTTCAGTGCAATGCTGAGGGAGTGTCGCATTGTCGGAGGTGCTGTCTTTCGGATGAGATGTTAAACCGAAGCCCCATCTGCTTTCTTGGGTGGACATAAAAGATCCCATGGCACAATTTGAAGAAGGGCAACAGAGTTATCCCTGGTGTCCTTGCCAATATTTATCCCTCAAAAAACAGATATCTGGTCATTATCACATTGCTGTTTGCGGGAGCTTGCTGTGTGCAAATTGACTGCTGCGTTTCCCACATTACAACTGTGACTACATTCCAAAAGTACTTCATTTGTTTCGAGACATCTGGTGCTATATAAATGCAAGTCTTGCATTCTTTAGGCAGAATGTGGCATCTCCTTGAGAAATACCACCCTCATGCATGCCAACTCCAAGAATGCCCCTGCTGTTGGAAGCTCCTTCATGATGCCCACTGATCTGTGTCGGAGTAGAACTGTAAGCCGCAATGAATCTGCATGTGAAGGTTCTCTCAATTTGATCACCCAGCATGTTAAAACTGACCAAGAGAGCATCTTTAAGATTTGAGCAAAGATTTCTATTGCAACAGAGATACTTCCATTCTGCTTAGGACCTGTGCTTAAGGCTCTGCTGATGATACTACTAGAGTTGTCATGTGTTCATTGGCACACAGCAGTACTAATAACCATTTGTTCGTGAATGCACAGATCGCGTTATTGGATTCTCCTTACTCATCGTCAGACCTTACAGATACTTTGCATGGAAACAAGTGACTCATGTGGATGATAAGGGGTAAGCCATTTAGGACTGAGATGAGGAGAAACTTCTTCATTCAGAGAGTTGGTAACCTGTGGAATTCCCTACCTCATAGAGTTGTTGATGCCAGTTCATTGGATATATTCAAGAGGGAGTTAGATATGGTCCTTACGGCTAAAACGATTAAGGAGTATGGAAAGAAAGCAGGAAAGGGATACTGAGGTGAATGATCAGCCATGATCTCATTGAATGGTGGTGCAGGCTCAAAGGGCCGAATGGCCTACTCCTGCACCTTTTTTCTATGTTTCTATGTTTCTAAGATCCTGTTCAAGATAGCAATTTCCTTTCATAAACAGGCCCTACAAAGTCAGAATCCCTAGGAACTGCAGCAGAGACATAAACCATGCTAGCCCTCTGACCAGCAGGAGATTTATTTTCAACTACCTCCATCACTTGCTTTTTCTTACCTGTGCATTGTGACTTCCTCAAGTTCACTATGTACATGTTGCTGTGCTCGTCCTTTGAAAGGTAGGGATAGTGACACAAGGTGTTGAGAGATGCTGCCTTTCTTGGGAACACTGGCTGTGATGTCATTCTTTTCTTCCAGAGGTATGAAATCAAGAAGAGAAAACATGTCAAAATGCTGCTTCAAATACGTACCTTCAAACAGTCCTTTCATTGTGACATTACTGAAGTCAAGAATATGCCTGCATGTCAGTAAGAAGGGGACAAGACATAATAAGAATGTAATGCTACTAGCCCTGAATTGGGGAAGGCCTCCCATTTCACTGTCCTCCACTCAATCTCTCACACCCTTTCCAGAATAAATTCTTGAAAAGGAGTCTTGGGCTGGTACTGCCTCAGACCCCCCTCCAGTTCCAGTCCATTCTGTTCTATTATATGCCACCTTGTCCTGTGAGCAGATAAGCAATCTTGAGATTGTGTAAGGTAACACAGACAGTGTCATCCAGCTGTCCATACTCCATGCCATCAAATCACATCAAATGAACATGCATCATGTAGTTAGGTTCACTTACAAAGAGTTCTTGTGCAAATCCCTTTTAAGAACGTTTACTGCCCGCTGTTTGTTTTACACAGTTGCTCATTATATGTCACCCATGCTGCAGTATCACTGTGCATGGTAAGCATGCAGCCCCGTTACTGTTCTATTAATGTTTATCATGGTTCAGCTACACTTTGTGGCGTGGCAGATATTCGACATTCCAAACATTGCTTTAGCCTTACCTTTGCTGATTTCTTGAGATCAGCCATCTTCTTACACCTCTCCAATGCTGTTGGGTTCGCGAGACTGCATTTATCCCGTCTGTGTTTTATTCCCAAGCCTGTTGCAACAGGAACTTCTGAGGGGGTTTTCCCATCACTTCCACATCGCATAGTTTTCCTCTTCTTGATAAATGCAGGGGTTTAAGTGCCTTCCCAGTTCTGTTAACAGCCGCTGTGCCTCATTCTTATTGCTGTGGCTGTGTTGGTTAGCCTGTTATACAGTATTATAGTGCATATTTTACAGCAATATGGGGTTAATCTGCAGACTGTAATTCACACAGAACATTTTGTAACTCACTGTTAACCCTGAATAGCACACCAACAGCAATTTCTAAGCTCATGAGTTTAAACCTTTTGAGGACTAAAGGGTCTCTTAGTTACTGAGATACAAATTTCCTTCCCATCAGATTTGCTCTTTCCCAGAATGATTAATTCAAAAATATTAAATGTTATAGAACAGTATGAGAGCAAAGAATATGCACATGGGACACATAACTATGTGCGGTGAAGCTCAACAAAAAGATTTATTAGTTTTGGATCTGATTTGGAAATGTAACCACAGTTTCCAAAAAGTAAAAGTGCCATGGAGAAAGAGAGAGGAGTTAGGGCATTTGATTAAATTAAAATATTAAGATAGTATTGTAAAGCTCAGTTACATTAACACTGCAATGTAAGACGTTTTCTAAGTAAATTGAAGTGCTTCGATAGTTGACTTCCTCATTTGAATAAGCAGTGAAAAGGGGAATGGAAGGCCCTTTGAGTTAGTGGGAAAAGCAGTTGTTTGACAGATTGCATGTTTTAGGGCACCGGCAAGGTCCTTACAGTAAGTGGTTGTTAATTATTCGGATTCAATGTGTGAAACTTAAGAGCACATTCGACTTTCGTCTGCTGCAGATGAATGGATTATGACTATTTCCATTGCTTCTGAAGTTTCTCAAAGTATCCACACTTCTCATTAGGATGCTCTTATGAGCCGAAAAAGGCTTGAAATGGCACCTGTTCAAATGCCAAAGGCAATCCTGTGGGCAGTGGGTCAAGTTCTTTCTTGGGATCAAATGGGAAGGGGGGCAAACGAACGCAGCGTTTCTGTAAAAACACAAATCTCTGTGATGTTCGTAAGATGTTAACTCATTTGATGTTGGTTCTTGAACCCCAGAATTGAAAGCCATGAGAACAAGCCTGTGAGAAGTGCTTGTTGGAATGCAGCCAGTAGAGTCAGCTCTTTTCACAGGCCCCTTCACTTCCACTGCTAACCCACGAGTAGCTCCAAATACAGGCACTGTTTCGTAGTCTTTGCTGCATTCCACTTTACATGTCAGAGCTGGCAGCTGTTCAGTAGAGTGTTGTTTTGGCAAACTACAAACCCGCTGACAAAAGGAAAAAAATTGGGGAAGGGTGTTAAAAAAAAAACATAAAAGCCTGGATAAAAAAAAACTGATGTTGTAATATTGCTGTTTTATGTCCTCAAGCTATATCTTCTCTTGTTATATGAATAATATTTTCAGAAGCATAAATGAAAATTTGTACTTATGACCTGGGTTCTGTTTCTCGGAGGCTTGTAGCTGTTTTACCCAAGCCATTGTGTTTCACATCTCTGGATAGACTGTGACTTTGCAATTTTAGTTGCTCGTTATAGGTTCAATCCTTGTTCCCGTGATCTGTTTCATAACAGGTTGTTAAAATAGTTTCTGCACTAGTGATGCAAATTTTCTCTGGACAAATCCAAATTTATTCTATTTTGTGCAGGTCAGTATAAAGATATTCTCCACGCAGAACCTGTGAGTGCTAAATATGTACTAGTTATATTTTAAATTAAAAACTCTTCAACAGCAGTATTGGTCTCAGACCATTAGTGTACATTAACTGATGTGGATACAGATATATCAAAAGTTTAGTAATCTGGGAAAGGGATTTAGACTGTACAATTGACAGAGGCTCTTGGGAGTTGATCTGGAGGAGAGCCCACTCTGCAACAAAGCCAAAAGAACACAGTTTAAGTTTGACATTGATATTTTTATTCTCGACAAATCTTAAACTGAACATTCCCTCCGACTTCCCCTAATTGTCTTGTAAAAAGGGGAGGGGGTTACTTACATGTGTTTGGTCCTGACCCAGTTAAAATAGTGGCATTGGCTCAGTGGGGAATTTTCAGACAAGCTCAGTTCCTGAACATTGGGGAGAGGCTGTGTTTCAACAGATGGTACTTGGGCTACAGTGCGAAACTTTGTGACACAGATTTGGCTTTTAATCATCTGGCTTTTCATTTTAAAATTGATAACAAATTATAATGATGTCAGTTACATCAAATATATTACATTGAATTCTTCTCTGTTTTCTAGCTAGATAAATTGCCTTGCAAGATTTCAAGATGCTACACTAAAAAACAATGCCCCTTTAATTAACTCCAGAGCGAGTGTTTAACAATGACACAATAAATGTCCAATTGACACACTCTGTGAATAGGTGAAAGCAAAATGACAGGGATTTGACGCAGCTTTTTACAGTGGGACTGTACTGCCTATTTTCAGGTAATATATAAAAAAAATCACATAAAAAATCTGGTAAAAATCTCAACTAGTGACTAAAAAATTCTTTGTCACTGCTAATTATCACTGTCTCGGAAAATAATATTTGTATAGGTGGAAGAAATGTTTGAAATGACAAACGGATGGCTGAGGTAGACACGAAGGTAAGCCCCAAGTTAGAATTCTGCGGGTCAGTTTTAACTCTACCCGCCCAGCGGTAATGAGGTTACTTACCCGCCCTGTAGCTGTCGGGAGACAATCTCCTGGGATTTTAGCCTGCTTGACTGAGAAGGTGACAAGGACACCTACCCAAAGCTGGTAGGGTCCTTTTTAATACATGCATGTTGGGTCCCAATGAGGTCATCGAGACCAGACTGCAGTTTTAACGGCAGCCCTGAGTGGGAAGCAGCATTGAGTTTCCCACCAGGCAACCCCAACAAATCAGGGTCAGAGAAGGCTCAAAAGGGTTATTCCTTTAACTTTTTTTTAAACTTACCTTGAGAGGCCAGGAGCAGGAATGCTCCTATGGGCCCCACAAGAAATTTTAGACTTCCCCTGCATTGGACTCACCACCCACCACGCCCCCCCCCCCCCAACCACCACCCCCAACCTCCCACCTGATCGCAAGACCACCACAGAAAAGCCCCAGCTTCCAATCTCAACTCTTACATGGGCTTAGCGGCCTCCAAGCTGGGCGATTTTCACTGCTTCCCGCCCGGAATGGGTGTGGGAAGTCGTCCACTGAGATTTGAATAAGGCCCGATAGTTCATAAACTCCGGACTCATTTCTGGAGCAGCCAGTGAATTTCTAACTCACACCACTGTTTACCCACCCAAAACTGGCCTGGAGTTAAAATTCGTGTCTGGGACTTCGTTGAGTTAATTGATTTCAGTCAGAACAATAATGGGAGCATCATGTGGTCTCAGTGTCCTCAGTTCAGGCATGAAAAAAATAGCTAGGGTCCCTGGTCCTGAATAGTAAGCTGGAAACACCTCCTGGAAAATACTCTCCTGTGTTTGTAAGTTGTTTGTAAGTTGTTTGTAAGTGGACATTGTTTGTGATGTCCCCGATCGTTGATCAGCCGGCCAGTATTCACTACGCAGTTTCACACATGAGAACTACTGACGCACATGGCAGCATATCCCAGCATGAATCAGTAGCCTAGAATTTCCACTGGGCATTACTTGAACCATTAAAATAAATAGTTTAACATTGATATTGAAATAATGTTGTTCTGACAATCTAGCCTAATTAGTAAAGGAGGAGGGAAGGGAGAAAATTGTTGGGGGAGTTGGAAAGAGCATGTATCAAGTTAAAACATATCATTATCATCGGCAGTCTCTCGAAATCGAGGAAGACTTGCTTCCATTCTAAAAGTTAGTTCTCAGGTCTACAGTCCAATATGGGAATTACAGTCTCTGTCACAGGTGGGACAGACAGTCATTGGAGGAAGGGGTGGGTGGGGAGTCTGGTTTGTCGTAAGCTCCTTCCACTGTCTGTGCTTGATTTCTGCATGCTCTCAATGACAAGACTCAACACCCTCCCGAATGCTCTTCCTCCACTTAAGGCGACTTGGGCCAGGGATTCCCAGGTGCCAGTGGGGATGTTGAACTTTATCAAGGAGGCTTTGAGGGTGTCCTTGAAGTGTTTCCTCAGCCCACATGGGGCTCGCTTGCTGTGTAGGAGTTCCGAGTAGAGCGCTTGCTTTGGGAATCTTGTGTCAGGCTTGCAGACGATGTGGTCCACCCAACAGAGCTGGTCGAGTGTGGTCAGTGCTTCGATGCTGGGGATGTTGGCCTGAACGAGAACACTGACGTTGGTGCATCTATCCTCCCAGTGGATTTGCAGGATCTTGCGGAGGCAGCATTGGTGGTACTTCTCCAGCGCTTTGATATAGTCCATGTCTCTCAGCCATATAAGAGGGCGGGTACCACTACAGCCCTGTAGACCATGAGCTTGGTGCCAGATTTGAGATCCTGGTCTTCAAACACTTTCTTCGTCAGACGACCAAAGGCTGCACTGGCACACTGGAGGTGGTGTTGGACATCATCATCGATGTCTGTCCTTGCTGTGATAGTAGGCCCCCGAGGTATAGAAAAATGGCCCACGTTGTCCAAGGCCGCACCGTGGATTTTGATGACTGGGGTGCAGTGCTGTTTGGTGGGGTCAGGTTGGTGGAGGACCTTTGTCTTACAGATGTTTAGTGTAAGGCCCATACTTTCGTACCCCTCGGTAAAGATGTTGACGATGACTTGGAGTTCGGCCTCTGAATGTGCGCAGACGCAAGCATCATCTGCATATTGTAGTTTGATGACAGAGGATGGGACGACCTTGGATCTAGCCTGGAGGTGAAGAAGGTTGAACAGGTTCCTATTGGTTCTATAGTTTAGTTCCACTCCAACAGGGAGCTTGTTAAGTGTTAAAACATAAACAGACAAATAATACTCCACAGCTGCCTGGGAAAGAAAAACATTTAAGGTGTTGCTAATTCCTCGAACCATTACAGGATTTTCCCTTTGCCTCCTGTCACAGGTGTAAATAGAGAGCTTGTGACAATATCTGTGCTATTCTCAACGCTTTTTCCTGTTCATCAGCTCCGACGTGATACAGGGGTGTAATGATAAAGACTGGAGAAGTACTTCAAGAACTCCAGCCAGTATTGAACCTTTGATCAGATAGTGCACATTAGAAAAATATTCACAAACAAAGCAGATGAAAAGCAAGTCTTATTATAAAGTAATATGCATTTTCATCAGTAAAAGATTGAAAAAGTGTTTACTCAAGTTGGACTCTTAGGGGGCAAAATTCTGTTGCGGCACGTTTGGGGGCAGCAACATCCGGGAGGAGGAACATTTTGCGCCAAGCATGGAGGTCCCATCCCAGTCGTGAAATCTGGGCTACCACACCCGAAATTAAATGGAGCGCAAAATAGCGTGCTCCACTTCCTTTCTGGGGCGGTAGTGCGGTGGACAGGTCGGGAGAAGGGTGCAATGCTATGCACTGGACTGCATAGCCCTGCTGCATAGGAGGCGCTCTTCCCTGAATTAAAGGGAAGGGCCCAGGCTGCAAGCTCTGCACTGATGAAAGGGACCTTCCTTGACCACCGGAGAGTGGGGGTGCCATGCCAACAGCCTGGCACTCAAGCAGAGCCCGGGGGCGCTAACGGGAGGCGCAAACAACCCAAATTGCTAGGCCTTAGAGACTACCAGATAAGAAATCTATTTAACAGACATTCCTGTGGTTTTAACTACAGAATTCAGTTACTTTAAAGTGAGTTGGAGAAAATTCACACTCAGAGAAATGTTTTATGCCTTTGCAAATGATATAGGTGCCAGCCTTATCTCAGTGATAACTCTATGGGCCCGAAATTCAATACCACTGGAAAACTGGTGCTCCCCCCACCTTGTTGTGGCCATTAGCGCTGAAATTTTTTAGTCGCTGGGCCACCCCATATTAAGCTTCAAAAGTGAACAAATGGGTTCCAGCACTAATGAACACTTCCAAAGTGGATTTTTCAGTGTTGTGGCTGTCTTAATTTGAGCGTTATCACCACTGAGAAACTCAGCATGCAGGTAAGTGAAAAAGGCCTGGGTTTGCAGCTAGGCCCTGAGGGGGGAAGGTGGTTGGAAGGAGTTTGGAAGGATGGCTGCTGTAAGAGGTGCAAGGAGAGCCAACAGGTTCACTGATATGGAGCTAGAGACACTGATGGACGGTGTGGAGGACAGAAGAACATAAGAACATAAGAAATAGGAACAGGAATAGGCCATACAGCCCCTCGAGCCTGCTCCGCCATACAATAAGATCATGGCTGATCTGACTATGGACTCAGCTCCACTTCCCCGCTCGCTCCCCATAACCTCTTATCCCCTTTTTATTCAAGAAACTGTCTATTTCTGTCTTAATTTTTTTCAATGTCCCAGCTTCCACAGCTCTCTGAGGCAGCAAATTCCACATATTTACCACCCTCTGAGAGAAGAAATTCCTCTTCATCTCTGTTTTAAATGGACGGCCCCTTATTCTAAGATCATGCCCTCTAGTTCTAGTCTCCCCCATCAGTGGAAATATCCTCTCTGCATCCACCTTGTCATCTTATACGTTTTGATAAGATCACCTCTCATTCTTCTGAATTCCAATGAGTAGAGGTTCAACCTACTCAACCTTTCCTCATAAGTCAACCACCTCATCCCCGGAATCAACCTAGTGAACCTTCTCTGAACTGCTTCCAAAGCAAATCTATCCTTTCATAAATATGGAAACCAAAACTGCACGTAGTATTCCAGGTGTTGACTCACCAATACCTTTTATAGCTGTAGCAAGACTTCCCTGCTTTTACACTCCATCCCCTTTGCAATAAAGGCAAAGATACCATTGGCCTTCCTGATCACTTGCTGTACCTACATACTATCCTTTTGTGTTTTGTGCACAAGTACCCCCAAGTCGCACTGCAATCTTTCTCCATTTAAATAATAACTTGCTCTTTGATTTTTTTTCTGCCAAAGTGCATGACCTCACACTTTCCAACATTATACTCCATCTGCCAAATTTTTGCCCACTCACTTAGCCTGTCTATGTCCTTTTGCTGATTTTTTGTGTCCTCTTCACACATTTCTTTTCCTCCCATCTTTGTATCGTCAGAAAACTTGGCTACGTTACACTCGGTCCCTTCTCCCAAGTCGTTAATATAGATTGTAAATAGTTGGGGTCCCAGCACTGATCCCTGCGGCACCCCACTAGTTATTGATTGCCAACCAGAGAATGAACCATTTATCCTGACTCTGTTCTCTGTTAGTTAGCCAATCCTCTATCCATGCTAATATATTATCCCCAACCCCGTGAACTTTTATCTTGTGCAGTAACCTTGTCAAATGCTTTCTGGAAGTCCAAATACACCACATCCACTGGTTTCCCTTTATCAACCCTGGAAGAAGAATACTGTTTCCTGACGTGGGGGGACCTGGCAGAGAGGCAGTAAGTAATACATAATGCATGGAGGGAGCAGGTTTAATGGAGCCAAAACAATTAATAAAACTATATCAAAAGCTAAATACTGTGGACCATGGAAAATTACATTAAAAACACTAATAATAAAACTATTTACTTACCAAAAGGACCCCAGTGGTTTGCCTTCGAGCACTGTATCAAAAATCTCGCAGGGGCACTGCCATTAAAAGTTCTACCTTTTCCTCGGTGAATTTAGCTGTGGTAATCCCTTTCCAGCGGCCCGCACGCTGCTTCCCTCGCCTCTGAATCAGAGGGTCATGGGTTTAAACCTCACTCCATAGGCATAATCCAAGCTGACATTTCAGTACAGTACTGAGGGAATGCTACACTGTCGGAGGTGCCATCTTTTGGATGTGACGTTAAATCGAGGCTCCATCTGCTCTCTCAAGTGAATGTAAAAAAATCACATGGCACTATTCGAAAAAAAGCACAAAAACTCTGTCGGTGTCCTAGCTAATGGCCCAGAAATTCCTCTCGAGGTCTTCCAGTGTGCAATTGCCTCCTCGCCAGTGAATTTTGTTGGTCGAGGAGGCACCCTGGATTCCAATGGGGAGGCCTTCTCTTCCCGTGTTGTGAAGCGCGCTCTCATCTGGAGGGTTTCCACGCAGAAGATGCAGTCACGTGTGAGTGCTCAGCTAATCAAGTAAGTATTTCACAGGTTCCCATTAATAGCACTGAGACACACGTATCTATGAGTTCTCAGTGCTATTAATGGGAACAAAACCAAACACACAAAATAATAAAAAATTAAAAACAGACCACACATATTTAAAATTAATTGAAATTAAAGTTATTATGTCTTATAAAAATAAAATATTTTCCTGATTTTTTAAAAAAGTTTTAAAAATTATGGTTAAAAATAAACTTACCGTAGCGGGGAGGGTTTTTAACAATAAAATATGCGTTTAGAATTTAATTTTATCGTATTTTTGTATGTTTTAAAACACTTGCGCCTGTAAAAGTAAGCTATGCGCCTGCTTTTATCAGGCGCAAGATTTTTGAGGACATTTGCTAGGCAAAATATGCATAAATCCTGTAATCTTGTCCAAGAAATGTCCTCGCTCCCAAGATGTCTACGATCTGACAAGCTCCAGTTTGACAGATCGTAAAGCCGATTTTCAGTGCATGCACATTGCGTGCTGAAAACCAGCTTTTCCGATGCCTTCCCGAGTCCGTAGAAACTTCGTATGGGCGGCGACGTCGGAATTTCTACCCCATTATTTATCCCTCAACCAACACCACAAAGACAGAATATCTGGTCATTTATCTCATTGCTGGTTGTGGGACCTTGCTGTGCACAAATTGGTTGCTGTGTTCATCTATAAATTCTTAAAGGATGTTATGACTGGAAAATAAGGCACTTTCATATTTGGGTACCTCAGACACAAAATTCTTGAGCATTGCTACTAGAGAGGGGAAAGGCGGGGGGGTGGTGCAGAAAATGTGCTGAAACTCGATTTCTGATTGGTCAATAGAACCTATGCCAGCTGGACTCAGTAAAAGACCAAGAATGCCAGAGAGTACAGGTGTCAGCTGTGATTCAATGATAGCACTCTCACCTCTGATTCAGGAGGTCATGGGTTCATAATCCTACTCCAGAGATTTGAACACATAATCTAGACTGATACTCCCACTGCAGATTGTCGGAGGTGCCATCTTTTGGAAGAGACTTAAGAGAAGCAAAAGAGGCAATAGCAGAGGCTCTGACCATCATTTTCCAATCCTCCCTGGCTACAGGTGCATTGCCAGAAGACAGGAGGACTGCTAATGTTGTACCTTTGTTTAAATAGGGAAAAAAGGATAGACCGAGTAATTACAGGCCAGTCAGCCTAACCTTGCTGGTGGAAAAATTATTGGAAAAAGTCCTGAGGGACAGGATAAATCTTCATTTGGTAAGACATGGACAGTCAGCATGGATATGTCAAGGGAAGGTCGTATCTGACTAATTTGATTGAATTTTTCAAGGAGGTAACCAGGAGGGTTGATGAGAGCAGTGCGTATGATGTAACATATATGGATTTTAGCAAAGCTTTTGATAAGGTCCCACATGGCAGACTGGTCACAAAAGTAATAGCCCATAGGATCCAGGACAAAGTGGCAAGTTGGATCCAAAATTGGCTTGGAGACAGGAAGCAAAGGGTAATGGTTGGTGGGTGTTTTTGTGACTGGAAGGCTGTATCCAGTGGGGTTTCGCAGGGCTCAGTGCTGGGTCCCTTGCTTTTTGTGGTATATATCAATGACTTGGACTTAAATGTTGGGGGTATGATATTAAGAAGTTTGCAGATGACACTAAAATAGGCTGTGTGGTTGATAATGAAGAAGAAAGCTGTGGATTGCAGGAAAATATCAATGTACTGGTCAGGTAGGCAGGACAATGGCAAATGGAATTCAATCCAGATAAGTGTGAGGTAATGCATCTGGGGAGGTCTAACAAGGCAAGGGAATACACATTAAATGGTACGACACTAAAAAGTATAGAGGAACAAAGGGACCTTGGAGTGCAGGTTCACAGATTCCTGAAGGTAGCAGGTCAGGTAGATAAGGTGGTTAAGAAGGCATATTGAATACTTGCCTTTATTAGTCGATGCATGGAATACAAGAGCAAGGAGGTTATGTTTGAACTGTAGAAAACACTGGTTAGGCCACAGCTGGAGTACCGTGTGCAGTTCTGGTCACCACATTATTGGAAGGATGTGATTGCACTGGAAAGGGTGCAGAGGAGATTTACAAAAATGTTGCCTGGACTGGAGAATTTTGGCTATGAGGAAAGATTGGTGATGCTGGGTCTGTTTTCTTTGAAACAGAGGAGGCTAAGGGGAGAGCTGATTGAGGTGTATAAAATTATGAGGGGCCTGGATAGAGTGGATAGGAAGGACCTGTTTCCCTTGGCAGAGGGGTTAACAACCAGGGGCATAGATTTAAAGTAATTAGGGGGAGGTTTCAAGGAAATATATGGGGACATTTCTTCACCCAGAGGCTGGTGGGGGTTTGGAACTTACAGCCTGAAAGAGTGGTAGAGGCAGAAACCCTTTGCCTGCACCTTTTCCTCCTGTGTGATAACGACATACCTGCTCCTGAGAAGTTCTTACTGTGAGAGGCTGTTAAAATCTTCCAGTGATGTCACTCTTCCACAGTCAGTTAGGAGAAAGTTGAAGGATGTCTATACTTAAAGCAAAAAATGTATTCCAAAAATTAATTCCCCGCTTACATAACCTCTGCTCAAACTTTCAGCAGTCTTCAGCCTGAAAAGCTCATCGCTTCTGGCAGTTGCAGTGCTAGCAACAGTTCTGTCCTAGATCTTTCATTCTAGTGCATTGAGTGCAGTTACAAAAATCGTGGGGATGCAGTGCCACTGGCCCTCAGTTAAATGCATTCAAATGTTTGGGGATTCAGTGGTTGGATCGCAGGATGGACCAAATCCCATTTGGAAATTTGGCTGCTTTTTCGGGATGGAAAACTGGCAGAAACATCCTCAATATTTTGGCCAATGACGTGACTTACTGTAATTCTAGGCCCCAGAAACACCTAAACGACACGGAATTTCAGGACCAAATGGCACAAAGAATCAAAACCTCTGAAAACCGACCCAAAAATGCCGAAAAGCTTTTAAAAAATCTGCTTACCTGCACTGCTCCCAGAATGCCTAGCTATATTGAGATGTCAATTTCCCCCAATGATTTTAATTTCACTCCACATTAAGGATCAAACAAGTTGAAGGAAGAATCAAAATTGTGCCCCTGTGTCATTTAAGCAGGAATTTTCTCTGCCTGGTTCCACCACTCATCTCCCCCCACCCCACCCGCCTGCTGGAAATGTATAACAAGCATAAATGGCACAAACGTTACAGGGCTCCGCCTCTTTCTGCTCTCTCTAATGTCCCAGGAACTGGCTCCAAAATGACATTCCGCAGAGGAAAATTTGCCCAAGGTATGATACTGAAAATTAAATATCCTAACAACTAAAAATAGCTCTCAATATTTATGAGGGAGTGTGACTTCCTATACTTGGAATGATGTGGGGTAGAATGTAAACACTACTTAGCAGTCTGTGATGTGGTAGGTATGCATTTTCATTAATTAAACTATAAAGAGTGTAAGATTTCTAAATCACTGGCATTAAATTCACAGCAAGACCGATTCTTTTAAAACAATTTGGAATAGTTTATTAAACACACACACATACACATCTATCAGAGAAACAGCAGTCTTCAGCTATCCTACGGATCTACTTAGTTACAACAGATACAATGATGTTACAATCAAAAAGGTATACTTTACTTCCCTCTGGCAAAGCACAAGCGCATGACGTTCACCCATACTGCTGCTGTGGAGGGAGGTTCCTGCTTTTGCCGTGTGCTAAGGAGAAGAGAGACCCATCAATCTTTGCTTGGATTATTATACCCCTTACGGCCAGAAAGCCTCAGGGTTGGGTATTACTTCCAGGGCCATTCCTGATTGGCTTCTCCTCATACATGTGACTGTCTGGAGGCCTGGTGCCATTCCTTGATTAGGTTAATGGCTTTCCAATTAACGTCTTTTCTGGTTTGGTGAGTTTCAAAGCCATGCTGACATGAACTTGGAGAAGTCATTCATTTTGTTTCTTTTAACACTGCAGCCTTTCCATATAATCTACGCTTTTAACATTTATATATATACAGAATCAACGTTATCATTACTAAACACTTTTATTTTTATAAGAGACACTGGGCTGCCCCAATGTCATCAAACAAAAACAAACAAAAGCCTCCTTTTAAAGGGCACAACTAAAAGAAAACTAATCATAAAACAAAATAAATTTAAAATTTAAGTAAAAATAACCGTAACCACCAGACACTCCAGTCCCTGCGATTTCTGGGTGCACCGGTACTGTACCTCTTTAAAGAACTGTTCTCTAATATGCAATAACTGAGAAAGATGTTATGTGGACTGGTGGTGGATCTGCGTTGTCTTATCTGGTGGGCAGGCGTGGGGGCAGGGCTGACTGTCTGTTAGTCACATCATTTGTTCAAGTACTTATGAATAATCCAGTTATAGAAACAGAGAAACATAGAAAATAGATGCAGGAATAGGCCATTCTGCCCTTCGAGCCTGCACCAACCACCATTCAATATGATCATGGCTGATCATGCACTTCAGTACCCCATTCCTGCTTTCTCTCCTTACCCCTTGATCCCTTTAGCCATAAGGGCCACATCTAACTCCCTTTTGAATATATCTAATGAACTGGCCTCAACAACTTTCTGCGGTAGAGAATTCCACATGCTCACAACTCTCTCGAGTGAAGACGTTTCTCCTCACCTTGGTCCTAAATGGCTTACCCCTTATCCGTAGACTGTGACCCCTGGTTCTGGACTTCCCCAACATTGGGAACGTTCTTCCTGCATCTAACCTGTCCAATCCTGTCAGAATTTTATATGTTTCTATGAGATCTCCTCTCATTCTTCTAAATTCTATTGAATATAAGCCTAGTCGATCCAGTCTTTCTTCATATGTCAGTCCTGTCATCCCGGGCATCAGTCTGGTGAACCTTCGCTGCACTCCCTCAATAGCAAGAATGTCCTTCTTCAGATTAGGATACCAAAACTGTACATAATATTCAAGGTGTGGCCTCACTAAGGCCCTGTACAACTATAGTAAGATGTCCCTGCTCTATACTCAAATCCTCTCGCTATGAAGGCCAACATGCCACTTGCCTTCTTCACCGCCTGCTGTACCTGTATGCCAACTTTCAATGACTGATGTACCATGACACCCAGGTCTCGTTGCACCTCCCCTTTTCCTAATCTGTCACCATTCAGATAATAATCTGCCTTCCTGTTTTTACCACCAAAGAGGATAACCTCACATTTATCTACATTATATCGCAGCTGCCATGTATTTGCCCACTTACCTAACCTGTCCAAGTCACCCTGCAGCCTCTTAGCATCCTCCTCACAGCTCACACCACCACCCAGCTTAGTGTCATCTGCAAACTTGGAGATATTACACTCAATTCCTTCATCTAAATCATTAATGAATATTGTAAATAGCTCGTATCCCAGCACTGAAACTTGCGGTACCCCACTAGTCACTGCCTGCCATTCTGAAAAGGACCCGTTTATTCCTACTCTTCACTTCCTGTCTGCCAATCAGTTCTCTATCTGCGTCAGTAAATTACCCCCATACCATGTGCTTTAATTTTGCACACTAATCTCTTGTATGGGACCTTGTCAAAAGCCTTTTGAAAGTCTAAATGCACCACATCCACTGGCTCCCCCTTGTCCACTCTACGAGTTACATCCTCAAAAAATTCCAGAAGATTTGTCAAGCATGATTTCCCTTTCATAACTCCATGCTGACTTGGACCGATCCTGTCACTGCTTTCCAAATGTGCTGCTATTACATCTTTAATAATTGATTCCAACATTTTCCCCACCACCAATGTCAGGCTCTATAATTCCGTTTTCTCTCTCCCTCCTTTTTTAAAAAGTGGTGTTACATTAGCTACTCTCCAATCTATAGGAACTGAACCAGAGTCTATAGAATGTTGGAAAATGACCACCAATGCATTCACTATTTCTAGGGCCACCTCCTTCATACTCTGGGATGCAGACTATCAGGCCCTGGGGATTTATCGGCCTTCAATCCCATCAATTTTCCTAACACAATTTGCTGACTAATAAGGATTTTCTTTAGTTCCTCCTTCTTGCTAGACCCTCGGTCCCTTAGTATTTCCAGAAAATTATTTGTGTCTTCCTTAGTGAAGGCAGAACCAAAGTAGTTGTTCAATTGGTCTGCCATTTTTTTGTTCCCCATTATAAATTCACCTGATTCTGACTGCAAGGGACCTACATTTATCTTCACTAATCTTCTTCTCTTCACATATCTGTAGAAACTTTTGCAGTCAATTTTTTAATTTCCCTGCAAGCTTACTCTTATATTCTATTTTCCCCCTCCTAATTAAACCCTTTGTCCTCCTCTGCTGAATTCTAAATTTCTCCCAGTCCTCAGGTTTGCTGCTTTTTTTGGAATATTTTGGAATATCTTGGAATATACCCGTTGGAGTGGAACTAAACTACAGAACCATTGGGAAGCTGTTCAACCTTCACTGTCTCCAGGCCAGGTCCAAGACAACCCCAACCTCTGTCGTCAAGCTATAGTACATGGATGACACCTGGGCACATTCAGAGGCTGAACTCCAGGACATAGTCGATATATTTACTGAGGTGTGCAAAAGCATGGGCCTTTCGCTAAACATCTGTAAGACAAAGGTCCTCCACCTGCCTGTCCCTGCCACACAGCACTGCACCCCAGTTATCAAGATTCACGGCGCGTCCCTGGACAACGTGGACCATTTCCTGTACCTCGGGAGCCTCTTATCAACAAAAGCAGACATTGATGACGAGATTCAACACTGCCTCCAGTGTCCCAGTGCAGCCTTCGGCCGCCTGAGGAAAAGAGTGTTCGAAGACTAGGCCCTCAAATCTACTACCAAGCTCATGGTCTACAGGGTGGTAGTAATACCCGCTCTCCTGTATGGCTCAGAGACATGGACCATGTACAGTAGACACCTCAAGTCGCTGGAGAAATGCCACAAACGATGCCTCTGCAAGATCCTGCAAATCCCCTGGGAGGATAGACGCACCAACATTAGCATCCTCAACCAGGCTAACAACCTCAGCATTGAAGCACTGACCACACTTGATCAGCCCCGCTGGGCAGGCTACATTGTCCGCATGCCAGACATGAGACTCCCAAAGCAAGCGCTCTACTCGGAACTCCTTCATGGCAAACGAGTCAAAGATGGACAGAGGAAATGTTACAAGTACACCCTCAAAGCATCCCTGATAAAGTGCAATATCCCCACTGACACCTTGGAGTCCCTGGCCAAAGACAGACCTAAGTGGAGGAAGTGCATCCGGGAAGGTGCTGAGCGCCTCGAGTCTCATTGCCGAGTGCATGTAGAAAACAAGCACAGGCAACGGAAAGAGCATGCGGCAAACCTGTCCCACCCTCCCTTACCCTCAACGACTGTCTGTCCCATCTGTGGCAGGGATTGTGGTTCTTGTATTGGACTGTTCAGTCACCTAAGGACTCATTCTACAAGTGGAAGCAAGTCGTCCTCGATTCCAAGGGACTGCCTATGATGATGATGTTTAAGTACTTGTGAATAATCCAGTTATAGTATCTTGTGGCTTCAAAATATTGCACAAAAATGATTGGCAGAATCTGAAAATGTTATGACATCTAAGGAAAAAGCTTACTCCAACAAGTCAATATAAATAGAATTTATTTTCTTAATTACAGGTTCCATTTGTGTGCTTTTTCTTTTAAATTAGTTTCATGTAGCTCTATGGATGAAGGTATTTAATAGCTTCGCCGAGTTGATGAATGTGAACTCACTAATATTTCCCATTTACATGTGTCATTTTATTGATTAAATGAAGTACAAATAACATTATTAGTACATATCAAGTCAGAAATCCTAATATATAAGTAAGTTCCAAAAGCAGGTAATGGATAAACCTGATTTCTGTGGCAACAAGTAATGTTACTGGATGATTCTACATTTTTCTACATTTTTTAATGAGGTAACAAAGAGGGCTGATGAGGATAATGCAGTTGACATAGAGTACATGAATTTCCAAAATGTGTTTGACAAAGTGCCACATAATAGGCTTGCCATCAAAGTTGTAGCCCATGGAATAAAAGGGATATGAAATTGGCTACGTGACAGGAAACAGAGAGTAGTGATGAACGATTGTTTTTCAGACTGGAGGAAGTTATGCAGTGGTGTTCCCCAGGGATCGGTTCTACGACCACTGTCTTTCTTGATATATATTAATGATTTGGATGTGGGTGTACAGCACCCAATTTCAAAATTTGCAGATGACACAAAACTTGGAAATATAGTGAACAGTGAGGAGGAGAGTAATAGACTTCAGGAAGACATAGACAGGCTGGTGAAATGGGCAGACACGTGGCAGATAGAATTTAATGCAGAAAAGTGTGAAGTGATACATTTTGGCAGAAAGAATGAGGAGAGGACATATAAACTCAATCCTAAAGGGGATGCATGAACAGAGAGACTTGGGGGTATCTGTGCACAAATCGTTCAAGGTGGCAGGGCAGATTGAGAAAGCATTTAAAAAGGCTTACGGGCTCCTGGACTTCATAAATAATGATATAGAGCACAAAAGTGGAAATTATGATGAATCTGTATAAAACACTGGTTCGGCCCCAACTTAAGTATTGTGTCCAATTCTGGGCACCACACTTCAGGAAGAATGTGATAGCGAGTTGGTCTTACCGCAGGAGAAGGGTCCACAGCCAGCTAGGGAATGGAAGACCAGCAGGAAGAGCAGTGCAAGGAAGATAGTGCAGGGGTCCCCTGTGGTCATCCCCCTGCAAAACAGATACACTGCTTTGAGTACTGTTGAGGGGGATGACTCATCAGGGGAGGGCAGCAGCAGCCAAGTTCATGGCACCATGGCTGGCTCTGTTGCACAGGAGGGCAGGAAAAAGAGTGGGAGAGCGATAGTGATAGGGGATTCAATTGTGAGGGGAATAGATAGGCGTTTCTGCGGCCGCAACCGAGACTCCAGGATGGTATGTTGCCTCCCTGGTGCAAGTGTCAAGGATTTCTGTGAGAGGGTGCAGGACATTCTAAAAAGGGAAGGAGAACAGCCAGTTGTCGTGGTGCACATTGGTACCAATGACATAGGTAAAAAAAAGGGATGAGGTCCTACGAAACGAATTTAAGGAGCTAGGAGCTAAATTAAAAAGTAGGACCTCAAAAGTAGTAATCTTGGGATTGCTACCAGTGCCACGTGCTAGTCAGAGTAGGAATCGCAGGATAGCGCAGATGAATATGTGGCTTGAGCAATGGTGCGGCAGGGAGGGATTCAAATTCCTGGGGCATTGGAACCGGTTCTGGGGGAGGTGGGACCAGTACAAACCGGACGGTCTGCACCTGGGCAGGACTGGAACCAATGTCCTAGGGGGAGTGTTTGCTAGTGCTGTTGGGGAGGAGTTAAACTAATATGGCAGGGGGATGGGAACCAATGCAGGGAGACAGAGGGAAATAAAAAGGAGACAAAAGCAAAAGACAGAAAGGAGGTGAGGAAAAGTGGAGGGGCAGAGAAACACAAGGCATAGAACAAAAGGGCCACTGTACAGCAAAATTCTAAAAGGAAAAAGGGTGTTAAAAAAACAAGCCTGAAGGCTTTGTGTCTTAATGCAAGGAGTATCCGCAATAAGGTGGATGAATTAATTGTGCAAATAGATGTTAACAAATATGATGTGATTGGGATTACAGAGACGTGGCTCCAGAATGATCAGGGCTGGGAACTCAACATCCAGGGGTATTCAACATTCAGGAAGGATAGAATAAAAGGAAAAGGAGGTGGGGTAGCATTAATGGTTAAAGAGGAGATTAATGCAATAGTTAGGAAGGACATTAGCTTGGATGATGTGGAATCTATATGGGTAGAGCTGCAGAGCACCAAAGGGCAAAAAACGTTAGTGGGAGTTGTGTACAGACCTCCAAACAGTAGTAGTGATGTTGGGGAAGGCATCAAACAGGAAATTAGGGGTGCATGCAATAAAGGTGCAGCAGTTATAATGGGTGACTTTAATATGCACATATATTGGGCTAGCCAAACTGGAAGCAATACAGTGGAGGAGGATTTCCTAGAGTGCATAAGGGATGGTTTTCTAGACCAATATGTCTAGGAACCAACTAGGGGGGAGGCCATCTTAGACTGGGTGTTGTGTAATGAGAGAGGATTAATTAGCAATCTCGTTGTACGAGGCCCCTTGGGGAAGGGTGACCATAATATGGTGGAATTCTGCATTAGGAAGGAGAATGAAACAGTTAATTCAGAGACCATGGTCCAGAACTTAAAGAAGGGTAACTTTGAAGGTATGAGGCGTGAATTGGCTAGGATAGATTGGTGAATGATACTCAAAGGGTTGACTCTGGATGGGCAATGGCAAACATTTAGAGACCGCATGGATGAACTACAACAATTGTACATCCCTGTCTGGCGTAAAAATAAAAAAGGGAAGGTGGCTCAACCGTGGCTATCAAGGGAAATCAGGGATAGTATTAAAGCCAAGGAAGTGGCATACAAATTATGCCAGGAATAGCAGCGAACCTGGGGACTGGGAGAAATTTAGAACTCAGCAGAGGAGGACAAAGGGTTTGATTAGGGCAGGGAAAATGGAGTACGAGAAGAAGCTTGCAGGGAACATTAAGACAGATTGCAAAAGTTTCGATAGATATGTAAAGAGAAAAAGGTTAGTAAGGATAAACGTAGGTCCCCTGCAGTCAGAATCAGGGGAAGTCATAACGGGGAACAAATAAATGGCAGACCAATTGAACAAGTACTTTGGTTCGGTATTCACTAAGGAGGACACAAACAACCTTCCGGATTTCAAAGGGGTCAGAGGGTCTAGTAAGGAGGAACTGAGGGAAATCCTTATTAGTCAGGAAATTGTGTTGGGGAAATTGATGGGGTTGAAGGCCGATAAATCCACAGGGCCTGATGGACTGCATCCCAGAGTACTTAAGGAGGTGGCCTTGGAAATAGCAGATGCAATGACAGTCATTTTCCAACATTCCATTGACTCTGGATCAGTTCCTATGGAGTGGAGGGTAGCCAATGTAACCCCACTTTTTAATAAAGGAGGGAGAGAGAAAACAGGGAATTATAGACCGGTCATCCTGACCTCAGTCGTGGGTAAAATGATGGAATCAATTATTAAGGATGTCATAGCAGCACATTTGGAAAGAGGTGACATGATAGGTCCAAGTCAGCATGGATTTGTGAAAGGGAAATCATGCTTGACAAATCTTCTGGAATTTCTTGAGGATGTTTCCAGTAGAGTGGACAAGGGAGAACAATGGTTCATTGAGGTATATTTGGACTTTCAGAAGGCTTACGACAAGGTCCCACACAAGAGATTAATGTGCAACGTTAAAGCATATCGGATTAGGGGTAGTGTGCTGACATGGATTGAGAACTGGTTGTCAGACAGGAAACAAAGAGTAGGAGTAAATGGGTACTTTTCAGAATGGCAGGCAGTGACTAGTGGGGTACCGCAAAGTCCTGTGCTGGGGCCCCAGCTGTTTACACTGTACATTAATGATTTAGACGAGGGGATTAAATGTAGTATCTCCAAATTTGCGGATGACACTAAGTTGGGTGGCAGTGTGAGCTGCGAGGAGGATGCTATGAGGCTGCAGAGTGACTTGGATAGGTTAGGTGAGTGGGCAAATGCATGGCAGATGAAGTATAATATGGATAAATGTGAGGTTATCCACTTTGGTGGTAAAAACAGAGAGACAGACTGAATGGTGACAGATTAGGAAAAGGGGAGGTGCAATGAGACCTGGGTGTCATGGTACATCAGTCATTGAAGGTTGGCATGCAGGTACAGCAGGCGGTTAAGAAAGCAAATGGCATGTTGGCCTTCATAGCGAGGGGATTTGAGTACAGGGGCAGGGAGGTGTTGCTACAGTTGTACAGGGCCTTGGTGAGGCCACACCTGGAGTATTGTGTACAGTTTTTGTCTCCTAACTTGAGGAAGGACATTCTTGCTATTGAGGGAGTGCAGCGAAGGTTCACCAGACTGATTCCCGGAATGGCGGGACTGACATATCAAGAAAGACTGGATCAACTGGGCTTGTATTCACTGGAGTTCAGAAGAATGAGAGGGGACCTCATAGAAACGTTTAAAATTCTGATGGGTTCAGACAGGTTAGATGCAGGAAGAATGTTCCCAATGTTGGGGAAGTCCAGAACCAGGGGTCACAGTCTAAGGATAAGGAGTAAGCCATTTAGGACCGAGATGAGGAGAAACCTCTTCACCCAGAGAGTGGTGAACCTGTGGAATTCTCTACCACAGAAAGTTGTTGAGGCCAATTCACTGAATATATTCAAAAGGAGTTAGATGAAGTCCTTACTACTAGGGGGATCAAGGGGTATGGCGAGAAATCAGGAATGGGGTACTGAACAGGAATGGGGTACTGAAGTTGCATGTTCAGCCATGAACTCATTGAATGGCGGTGCAGGCTAGAAGGGCCGAATGGCCTACTCCTGCACCTATTTTCTATGTTTCTATGTTTTAAGGCCTTAGAGAGGGTGCAGAAAAGATTCACGAGAATGATTCCAGGTATGAGGGATTTCAGTTACGTTGATAGATTGGAGAAGCTGTAATGTTTTCCTTGGAACAGAGAAGATTGAGAGGAGATTTGATAGAGGTGTTCAAAATTATGAGGGGTCTGGACAGAGTAGATATAGAGAAACTGTTCCCATTGGCAGAAAGGTCTAGAGCTAGAGGACACAGATTTAAGGTGATTGGCAAAAGAACCAAAGGCGATGTGAGAAAAAACTTTTTTATGCAGCGAGTGGTTATAATCTGGAATGCCTGAAAGGGTGGTGGAGGCAGACTCAATCTTATCTTTCAAAAGGGAATTGGATGAGTATCTAAAGGAAAAAAAAATGCAGGGCTATGGGGAAAGGGAGGGCGAGTGGGACTAGCTGAGAGTCTGCATGAGATCGACGGGCCAAATAGCCTTCTTCTATGCTGTATCCATTCTATGTAGGGCTCAATCTTGGCCAGGAGTTGCTCCGTTTTTTTTTTGAGTAACTTGGTTTTTCTGGCATAACTTAAAAATCCCCAATTTCCCCAATCAATTTGCATCAGTGTAACTGAGTTAGTCATGATTTTTTTACTTATTTTTTTTTTCTCAAAAGGGGACGTTACCAGCCACCTATGCCAGTTCTGCCCATTTAGGCAAATTTGCCCAGCTAATAGTTACTCCAAATCTACTTAGGCCAGTGTATGTGGCCACTTCAGAAAACACTTGTGGAGATTAAAGAAATCGGCGCAGGTAGGTACATCGGAGACCATTCGGCCTGGGATAGGGACGGGAAGCGGAGAGGGCCTGCCTGCACCTAAACCACCAAGCCTTACAAAGCACAAAACCTTGCAAACAAAAAGTAATAAGAATTCAATAAGAAATTAAAAATTGAAGTAAGTCCTACCTTCATCTTCAAACTCGACCCGAGAAGGCAGTGGGCCAGCCAGTGTGGGAGGCCACTTGGCCAGGGCTAGGGGCGGGCAGGAGAACTGATAGTGCTCCTGCCTGCTGATGATTTCTATCAGTTCTCCTGCCCGCCCACCCCTAGCCTCCCGGTGCGATTTCTAAGATTACAGTGATTAAAGCTTCAAATCAATGCATTTACCAAAGTAAGGTTAAGGCTTTTCAATGTGGGTATCTAAAGAAACATGCTACTTAAACTGACTGCATCATCTGTTAATGCACACACAGCTCCCCAATAAGCGATGTATTTTCCAATTTAAGTCCATTAATAGGCATTTTCCAACCAAATTATTAAAACTTCACATAATGTTTCTCCTCTGCCCTCTTCCCCCATACATTCACATGTTATCAAACACACTGCCACCCGCCAACCTCTTCAGCGAGCAACTTGACACAGTCTGGCAACACTGTTTCACATAGCTCAATGGAACTAAGCAGTGGGTGCAATTGCCACTCCATACCCCTACTCACAACATAGGGTCCCACACAGCGGCTGCAGCAAGACATGGAGAGGCTGGGGACGAGGAGCTACTGCGCATACGCAGACATGCCGTTTTGAGCTTCTTTGAAAGTTTAACTTTAAGTATGGGGACAATACTGACAATGCCATACCTTGTGCGGGCATTCTGCATCAGGGTTAAGTCATGGCAGGAGAGCTCGGACATGTATCATGCTCCTCCTGTGCTATGTGGGAATTCAGGGACGCTTCCAGTGTGCGGGAAGTGTACCGTGCTGCAGCTCCTGACAGACCGCATTGAGGCACTGGAGCTGCGGGTGGATTCACTCTGGAGCATGCGCGATGCTGAGGATGTCGTGAATAGCACGTTTAGTGAGTTGCTCTTACCGCAGGTAAAGGTTACACAGCAAGATAGGGAATGGATGACCAACAGGAAAAGCAGTGGAAGGAAGGTAGTGCAGAGGTCCCCTGAGGTCATCCCCCTCCAAAACAGATACATCGCTTTGGGTATTGTTAGGGGGGATGGCTCATCAGGCCAGGGCAGCAGCAGCCAAGTCCATGGCACCGTGAGTGGCTCTGCTGCACAGGAGGGCAGGGAAAACAGTGGGAGAGCTATAGTGGTAGGAGATTCTATTGTAAGGGGAATAGATAGACATTTCTGCGGCCACAATCGAGACTCCAGGATGGTATGTTGCCTCCCTGGTGCAAGGGTCAAGGATGTCTTGAAGGGGTTGCAGGACATTTTGAAAGGGGAGGGTGAACAGCCAGTTGTCGTGATGCATATAGGTACCAACGATATAGGTAAAAAACGGGATGAGGTCCAACAAGCTGAATTTAGGGAGCTAGGAGTTAAATTAAAAAGTAGTAATCTCAGAGGTAGTAATCTCAGGATGGCTACCAGTGCCACGTGCTAGTCAGAGTAGGAATCGCAGGATAGCTCAGATGAATACGTGGCTTGAGGAGTGGTGCAGAAGGGAAGGATTCAAATTCCTGGGACATTGGAACCGGTTCTGGGGGAAGTGGGACCAATACAAACTGGACGGTCTGCACCTGGGCAGGACTGGAACCAATGTCCTAGGGGGAGTGTTTGATAGTGCTGTTGGGGAGGGGTTAAACTAATATGGCAGGGAGATGGAAACCTATGCAGGGAGACTGAGGGAAGTAGAATGGGGGCAGAAGCAAAAGACAGAAAGAAGAAAAGTAAAAATGGAGGGCAGAGAAACCCAAGGCAAAAATCAAAAAGGGCTAAATTGTAGTAAAATTCTAAAAGGAAAAAGTGTGTAAAAAAGACAAGTCTGAAGGCTCTGTGCCTCAATGCGAGGAGTATTTGTAATAAAGTGGACGAATTAACTGCACAGGCAGCAATTAATGAATATGTTATAATTGGCATCACGGACACATGGCTCCAGGGTGACCAAGACTGGGAACTCAACATCCAGGGCTTATTCAACATTCAGGAAGGATAGACAGAAAGGAAAAGGAGGTGGGGTAGCGTTGCTGGTTAAAGAGGAAATTAAGGCAATAGTAAGGAAGGACATTCGCTTGGATGATATGGAATCTATATGGGTGGAACTGTGGAATACCAAAGGGCAGAAAACGCTAGTGGGAGTTGTGTACAGATCACCAAACAGTAGGAGTGAGGTTGGGGACAGCATCAAACAAGAAATTAGGGATGCGTGCAATAAAGGTACAGCAGTTATCATGGGCAACTTTAATCTACATATAGATTGGGCTAACCAAGCTGGTTGCAATACAGTGGAGGAGGATTTCCTGGAGTGTATTAGGGATGGTTTTCTGGACCAATATGTTGAGGAACCAACTAGAGGGCTGGCCATTCTAGACTGGGTGATGTGTAATGAGAAAGGACTAATTAGTAATCTTGTTGTGCGAGGCCCCTTGGGGAAGAGTGACCATAATATGATAGAATTCTTTATTAAGGTGGAGAGTGACGCAGTTAATTCAGAGACTAGGGTCCTGAACTTAAGGAAAGGTAACTTCGATGGTATGGTGACGTGAATTGGCTAGAATAGACTGGCAAATGATACTTAAAGGGTTGACGGTGGATAGGCAATGGCAAACATTTAAAGATCACATGGATGAACTTCAACAATTGTACATCCCTGTCTGGAGTAAAAATAAAACGGGGAAGGTGGCTCAACCGTGGCTAACAAGGGAAATTAAAGACAGTGTTAAATCCAAGGAGGAGGCATATAAGTTGGCCAGAAAAAGCAGCATACCTGAGGACTGGGAGAAATTTAGAATTCAGCAGAGGAGGACAAAGGATTTAATTAGGAGGGGGAAAATGGAGTATGCGAGGAAGCTTGCAGGGAACATAAAAACTGACTGCAAAAGCTTCTATAGATATGTGAAGAGAAAAAGATTAGTGAAAACAAATGTAGGTCCCTTGCAGTCAGATTCAGGTGAACTTATAATGGGGAACAAAGAAATGGCATACCAGTTAAACAAATACTTTGGTTCTGTCTTCACGAAGGAAGACACAAATAACCTTCCAGAAGTACTAGGAGACCGAGGGTCTAGTGAGATGGAGGAACTGAAGGATATCCTTATTAGGTGGGAAATTGTGTTAGGAAAATTGATGGGATTGAAGGCCGATAAATCCCCGGGGCCCAATAGTCTGCATCCCAGAGTACTTAAGGAAGTGGCCCTAGAAATAGTGGATGCATTGGTGCTCATTTTCCAACAGTCTATCAACTCTGGATAAGTTCCTATGGGACTGGAGGGTAACTAATGTTACAACACTTTTTTAAAAAGGATGGAGAGAGAAAACGGGTAATTATCGATGGTTAGCCTGACATCAGTACTGGGGAAAATGTTGGAATTAATTATTAAAGATGAAATAACAGTGCATTTGGAAAGCAGTGACAGGATCGGTCCAAGTCAACATGGATTTATGAAAGGGAAATCATGCCTGACAAATCTTCTGGAATTTTCTGAGGATGTAACTGGTAGAGTGGACAAGGGAGAACCAGTGGATGTGGTGTATTTGGACTTTCAAAAGGCTTTTGACAAGGTCCCACACAAGAGATTGGTGTGCAAAATTAAAGCACATGGTATTGGGAATAATGTCCTGACATGGATAGAGAACTGGTTGGCAGACAGGAAGCAGAGAGTCTGGATAAACGGGTCCTTTTCAGAATGGCAGGCAGTGACTAGTGGGGTGCCGCAGGGCTCAGTGCTGGGACCCCAGCTATTTACAATATACATTAATAATTTGGATGAAGGAATTGAGTGTAATATCTCCAAGTTTGCCGATTACACTAAACTGGGTGGTGGTGTGAGCTGTGGGGAGGATGCTAAGAGGCTGCAGGGTGACTTGGACAGGTTAGGTGAGTGGGCAAATACATGGCAGATGCAGTACAATGTGGATAAATGTGAGGTTATCCATTTTGGGGGCAAAAACATGAAGGCAGAATATTATCTGAATGGCAGCAGATTAGGAAAAGGGGAGGTACAACGAGACCTGGGTGTCATGGTACATCAGTCATTGAAAGTTGGCATGCAGGCACAGCAGGCGGTGAAGAAGGCAAATGGTATGTAGGCCTTCATAGCTAGAGGTTTTGAGTATAGGAGCAGATAGGTCTTACTGCAGTTGTACATGGCCTTGGTGAGGCCTCACCTGGAATAATGTGTTCAGTTTTGGTCTCCTAATCTGAGGAAGGACATTCTTGCTATTGAGGGACTGCAGCGAAGGTGCAGCAGACTGATTTCAGGGATGGCTGGACTGACATATGAGGAGAGACTGGATCAACTGGGCCTTTATTCACTGGAGTTTAGAAGGAAGAGAGGGGATCTCATAGAAACATATAACATTTTGAAAGGTTAGATGCAGGAAGAACGTTCCCGATGTTGGGGAAGTCCAGAACCAGGGGACACAGTCTAAGGATAAGGGGTAAGCCATTTAGGACTGAGATGAGGAGAAACTTCTTCACTCAGAGAGTTGTTAACCTGTGGAATTCCCTACCGCAGAGAGTTGTTGATGCCAGT